>NC_056750.1:602844552-602864444 GCF_019279795.1 Protopterus annectens | reverse complement strand
TAAGATTCAAGTGTGCTATTGTGAAACAGGGTTAATTAACTGTAACACATACTTGTAATTTTTTAACTGTCCACTTCCTGTAAATGGTTGACTGTATCTATTCAATAGTGGAAGTAGACTTGCTTTTGCCTGTAATTAACACTGTTTACATTGTATTGGGTTGTGTTAGATGTAGTAGGGTAACTTGTAAGACAAGAACATTTCCTAACAGTATTTATCTTGTGGTTTTTTTTTCACTTCAATGTCATGCTGGCATATTAACATTACTAGCCATTGCATTTTCTTAAATGCTATAGCTTATTATGTTTACTGAGGATCCTGAAGCCACCAATGATATTACTTTCTGATTTTATAAAATAATTGCCTCATCTAGTCTAGTGATTGGATTTGTTTTAGTGCTAAGAGACCAAATACTAAAATGGACCAAATGGTCTCCCTAGTGTAAAATTAAAGACTTAGATCTTAATACTTGGCCAGTTCCTCAGGTCAAAGCAGGGGCATATCCAGCACTAGGCAATATAGGCAGTTGCCTAGGGCCCCATGTTGGCAGGGGGACCCAGCTACGCCATTAAATTTAAAAAAAGGAAACGTTTTTTAATGTTGCATACTGTCACTTTAAGGATTAAAAAAAAGTTTTCCTAAGACCACATACTGTTCTTTAAAATAAAACAAAATGTTTCCTGCTCTGCCCACATTCTGCTTTCAGTCAATGAAACAGAACAAGCATGCACACAGAGATGGCGCAAGACTGCAGCAAAAGGAGTTGACTGGAGTTGTACGCTACAACACAGCCAGCCAGCATTGTAACAACAGGTGTTTTGTTTTGCTTACAGTAACAGCAAGTACATGCATGCTACAGCACAGCCACAATTTTAGGTCTTTCATTTTACTTTAGCAAGGGAGTGTGTGTGTGTGTGTGTGTGTGTGTGTGTGTGTGTGTGTGTGTGTGTGTGTGTGTGTGTGTGTGTGTGTGTGTGTGTGTGTGTGTGTTTAATGCCCTACTTAATTACAGGGTTTGTCAGAGTCAACCCCTGTACCTTAGGACCTTACATAGCGGGGATAAGAGCTTTAATCCAACTGCCAAACTCAGTTCCATCTGGTAAAAAACACATGTCATTGCAAAACATGTTCAGTTAACGTTTTCAGTGATTTAGAATAGTCTGACAGAAGACAAAGGGAGGTAAAAAATGAGATGTAGGTGTCCTGGAAGCATATAACCCCCCCCCCCCCCAAAACACGGAATGTTATATTCAGTAGTATTTCTGGTTTGTGTATTGCTTGTGGGATGATGAATAAAAAATACTGCTACAATATTTATATTGCCTGTAATTGCTTTGCTTTATTCATCACATTAAAGAATGAATTAATTCATTAAAAGAGCTGGATTGTGTAGTATAATTTAAAACATCAATCAGAAAAGCCGGTACCCCTGATGGCAATAGAACGATAGATGTAGTCCAGTAAATGAAACGCTGAATGCTCTGCTACAAGTTCATAAATATTTATTTATAATGATGAGTGAGCGCTTTCGCCATAAGGCTTTATCAAACTCTTAAAACATTAAAAACTGATTAAAAAACCTTTATAAAACATACAATCCACTTTCATTGGTCAACGAAACACGTCATAATTTAAAACCTTAAAGCAATACTTCACATGAAACCATCTAAACAATGTCTCCTAGGTACAATCCATAAAAAAGTCAACAATGCATAGATCAAGGTACAATATTGTACATGAGGCAATCCTACGCCCCATAGGTTTCCAAATACATATTGGGCATTGAAACCCATACAATCACAGCATGTCACAAAGAATAAAAACAAAACATCATGTGAAGAAAGGAAGTCAGCAGCATCATGGCAAATCGCACATCGCGATCTGGACATAACTCTAAAGTAACAAACAATCCAGACGCTGTGTTCAAACAGTATCGGTAACGCAACATGCTGACAATACTGCCATAAAAGCATACCTAGTAAACAAACTATGTCAGGAGGTGTGCGTCATCGTTAACACTTAAACAATAGTTCACATAGAACTCACTGACGTCTAAAAAATGTACCTTCGATAAAATCCATTAGGTAAGCTGACTGAGTACAAATAAAAATGCACACTCATATAAAAAATAATAAATAAACTTACGTTCCTCTTGATTACTTAATGGGTCTTGACCGTTATACAATCATGCTAGGCTACAGGCACCATGGTGAAAGTAACACGCCATGGAATGGCGTAGATCGCAATACAGCGATCAAGACATATCTCTATAACAACAATCATGGTGGGTGTTGAATTCACACGGAATTAACAACGCGACCATCTAACATCACTATCATAAAATCAAACTTAGTAAACAAATTGAACCGGAGGATGCACGTCATAGTTTAGACCTCTTAACAGTATTTCACTTGGAACACACTGTCATTTAAATAACGTACCTTAAGTACAATCCAAATAGGTATAACCTGCAATTAAATAACGTACCTTAAGTACTATCCAAATAGGTAAAGCCTGCTTGGATCGAATAGCATACTCCTACATAAAGTAATCGTACGCACATCTTAACTTCTTAATGCATTAAATGGGTCTTGACACCCATACAGTCTCAGTGGAATGAAAGATCAATAATAAAAATAAAATGTCATGGGAAGGAGGGAGATGAAAAACGTCATAGCTGGTCTCACGACAATTGTCAGGACGTACCTCTAAAGTAACAATAACAGTGTATACTGTGTTTAACCAATGTTGACAGCATGGTTGGATAGCACAGTTATAAAACCATCCCTGGTAAACATATTGTGCTGGACCATGTGTATACACAATTAACCTAATTCTCTCTTTATGTAACCTAACCTTAGTACGATGGTCTAACTACTTATGAAATATTCTAGAGATGCAGCAAGTAACTGACAAAACATGTCAATCAACACCTTAAATGACCTTCTAGCATCAAGGACATAACCTGTATCAATATATAAAGATCAAGGATAGCCACATATAGAATGACAGCTTACATAAATAAATCAGGGTTAAAGAAGTTTTAACCATTTATACTCCAAAGGATTATTGCTCAGAGAGGTACATGTTATCTTCTCCTTTCGAATATGTGACTCACAAAGTAGATCCTGGTAGGAGCTTCTAGGGCTTCTACATCTATAAAAGTAAAGCAATGAACCTGGTCCCTAATGTGCCTGAATTGAACATAATTTCACATGATGGATCAACATACTACCTTGCTCTGTGTAATCTTCTGTTTTTCAAAAATGGTTTAATTTGAACTTTATCATTAAGGCCAGGGGGTCTATCCGATCTCCATCTAATGATCCATCTAGTTTCATTCTCTAGTGTCCTATTGATCAAATCACCTCCTCTGAAACCTTGAAAAATTGTTTGGATAACATAAAACCTAAATGTGTGTTCTATCCCCTTCTTTTTATGATGTCTTGCCAGGGCATTAAGGTCTGAGCCTATCCTAGTTAAGTAATTATGTTCTCTGACACGTTCTTTTAACATACGGTTGGTCTTCCCTACATAATAGGCTTCACATGCATTACAGTTAGCAACGTATATTATGTTTTTACTTTCACAAGTAGTGTTAGTATTGAAGTAAAAAACTCGTTTAGTCAGAGGATGTGTGAACATAGTGTCTTTACAGATGAAGCGGCATTGATTACACCTGCCGCAAGGTACAGTATTTACATTCATAGTTATATTATTGTGCATTATGCTTCTTGGTCTACATAATAGGCTTTTTAAATTAGGGTGGTTCTTGAAGGTTACACGTGGTGTGGGGCCTACCACATTGCTAACTTCTCTATCAGACCCTAAAATATCCCATCGTCTATGCATAGCTTTTTTGACTTCAAGGCTCATCTTACTGAAATTCAGTTTAGCACTGACTTCATTCTTGACAGTGTTTTCAGTTTTCTGGGATTCCATGTACTGACTAAAATATGGTTTAGCGCTACTCGAGCGCAAAGAACCAACTGTTCCAATAGTCTCAGATATTTCATTTTCATCATAACCCCTTTCTAAAAATCTTTTCTTCATTTCCTGTATTCCATTCTCATATTGGGAATAATCAGAGTTGAGTCTGGACACTCTCAAAAATTGTCCCTTAAGGACATTGCTAAATACATGACGTGGGTGCATGCTGTGTCTATGTAGTAGGTTATTTCTCTGACAGCTCTTCCTGTATATGGAGGTGTTAAGCATTCCATTCAACATGCGAACTATGTCCACATCTAAAAATGAGATATGGTCGTAAGAAAAGTTCATGGTGAATTTCAAAAATTCAGTCGTGGATTCAAGGTAACTCACAAAATTTCTCAGTGAATCCTCGTCCCCCAACCATAGCAAAAACAGGTCATCTACAAAACGGCAATACATGCCTACATACTCACTGAACTGTGACACCCCAAGAAGAAATTTGTCTTCCCATCTTGCCATAACAAGGTTGGCGTAGCTATTTGCACAGGACGTGCCCATAGCTACGCCATCCTTCTGCAGGTACATGTCTTCATTGAATACGAATACATTGTTGGTAAGGACCGTTTCAAGAAGTAATGTAGTTAGGTCTATCTTTTGTGCTGATAGATCAGAATGTTCTCTCATATATTCTGTAATGTACCTGATACCTACATCATTCGGAATCACTGTGAACAGACTCACAACGTCCAAGGTAACCAAGAGGAAGTGTTGGTCATCCGATAAATGTTGTGTGTGAGAGTATAGGTCAATCAAAAACTGCTTACTGTCTCTTAAAATTATCTTGTTCTTATTCACCAATGGCCTCAAAGTATCTTCCAAATACAAGGACATGGGTTCCGTTACCCACCCTTGGCCTGCCACAATTGGTCTCATCGGAGGGTCTTCCTTGTTTTTTATGAACTTGTAGCAGAGCATTCAGCGTTTCATTTACTGGACTACATCTATCGTTCTATTGCCATCAGGGGTACCGGCTTTTCTGATTGATATCTTTATTCGTTTTCACTTGCGTGGAACCCCGTCTCTGTTTGTGGCTGCACTGCATTGGGATTGTGAGTCTTGTTATATTTTTCGTCAGGGCAGCTACTGAAGAGGATGGCGAACGAGAGCAATACTAATATTGAACTTCCTTATGTTCCGACCACCTTGGATTATTCCAGCAAGTTTATACAACGTTTTCAAGTTTGTGTGACTGGGGAAACCAATGTGTTACTGGATTTTGAACCCATAGTTGATGGAGACTGGAATAATCAGACTGACGTAAGTAACTTCAATGTTACTCGAGACTTAGCCGAGCTAGAAACTGCTTTTGTTAAATTGAAGAGGTTACAGGTCCAAAGGCAATATTTTGAAGTGTGTTTACTGAAGCGTATTATACCTCGTGGGCTTCGTGTTTTAAAGATGCCCACTTCTGGTAACCACTTCCCGGACCTGTTATATCGTTGGCAGCAACTTAACCTAGAACTGAGCTTCAGTTACATGAAGCTGTTGATTGACTTTCACCTGCCTGAAGAAGATCTTTTGAGAACACAGGTCAACAAAATGTTTAATGACTTTAAAATTAAATATACTGAAAATGTGCATACAGCTAAGTTAGAGAAAGTACTGGAGGATGTACTATTGGTGGAGAAAAGGATGTTTGATCAAAAAAAGAGTAAGATAACACGTGATATGCGTGATTTTAAAAATAATCACGTATTTACTTGGCCTAGAGATAGGAATACAGGACACCCAAGTAATTTTTCTAATAATGAACAGCAAAGGTACACTGAACGCCAGGTCAGGAACAATGGTCCTATAGAGCAACACTTAGAGACTAGTATTAACCAGGCCAGCGTTAATGAAGTTTTACGACAAACCAATATAGTACCCGAGAGAAATGTTACTGATGAAGTGTCTAGTGAGATTAATGCAAATGCAAGTACGAATCCAAATGGGCATCACATAGTGACACATAATAATGTTAGGACCAGAGAAGAAACTACAATTTCACAATCAGAAGATAGTCTGACTGGGTGTATTACTGATGTACAGAGGTCAGGAGCTGCGGTAGTTAGACCCAAAACTAGTAGCACAGTTTTACCTGCACCCCTCCCCATTGCTCAGCAATATTTTTTAGAGAAGAAAAGATCCAACAGCAGGGGGAGGCAGAAAAGGAAAGGGTCCACAGAGGAACAACTTCAGGGTCCTACTATAAAGAAAATGTGGGGGAGACAGAATCCTTAGTCATTAATCTTTCGAATAGGTTACTGAGTGTATTTGAAGAGCAAGTTTTAAACAAAGGATTGGGCTTTATCCCCACCAAAGAAAGTAATTTAGTAGATACGATTATAGACACTAAATTGTTTATTCGAAACATACAACTCAAACTTGATTTTGGACAAAATAATCCATTCAATGGAGTGAATAAATTTCGTACCAACAGTGTTTATATCCCACAGTTGCACCCGACAGTGGAAGTATTTGGGAATGTGTTAGAGGATGACATATACAAACTTTTTCAGGAGAAAGCTAATAATAAACATGGACAGAACCTGAATTACAATCAAAGACAGGCCCTGTACAGTTTGAAGGATGATAGGTCCATCACTATCAGACCTGCCGATAAAGGTGGACCCGTAGTTGTAATGGACACTAATTACTATGAACAGAAGATGTATGATATGCTCAATGATGTACAGACATATCACAAGATAAACCAAGATGAACTGGTAGATAAGGTTTTTAGGGTTTACCACACCTTGGATGACTTGGTCATGTCCTTTGACATAACTGAGCAACTGTATGGTTTCCTAAAGGTTAAAGACCCAATCATACCGGTAATACAAGGCCTACCTAAGGTCCACAAAAACAAGGAAGACCCTCCGATGAGACCAATTGTGGCAGGCCAGGGGTGGGTAACGGAACCCATGTCCTTGTATTTGGAAGATACTTTGAGGCCGTTGGTGAATAAGAACAAGATAATTTTAAGAGATAGTAAGCAGTTTTTGATTGATCTATACACCCATACACAACATTTACCGGATGACCAACAATTCCTCATGGTTACCCTGGACGTTGTGAGTTTGTTCACAGTGATCCCGAACGATATAGGTATCAGGTATATTACAGAATATATGAGAGAACATTCTGATCTATCAGCACAAAAGATAGACCTAACTACATTACTTCTTGAAACGGTCCTTACCAACAATGTATTCGTATTCAATGAAGACATGTACCTGCAGAAGGATGGCGTAGCTATGGGCACGTCCTGTGCAAATAGCTACGCCAACCTTGTTATGGCAAGATGGGAAGACAAATTTCTTCTTGGGGTGTCACAGTTCAGTGAGTATGTAGGCATGTATTGCCGTTTTGTAGATGACCTGTTTTTCCTATGGTTGGGGGACGAGGACTCACTGAGAAATTTTGTGAGTTACCTTGAGTCCACGACTGAATTTTTGAAATTCACCATGAACTTTTCTTACGACCATATTTCATTTTTAGATGTGGACATAGTTCGCATGTTTAATGGAATGCTAAACACCTCCATATATAGGAAGAGCTGTCAGAGAAATAACCTACTACATAGACACAGCATGCACCCACGGCATGTATTTAGCAATGTCCTTAAGGGACAATTTATGAGAGTGTCCAGACTCAACTCTGATTATTCCCAATATGAGAATGGAATACAGGAAATGAAGAAAAGATTTTTAGAAAGGGGTTATGATGAAAATGAAATATCGGAGACTATTGGAACAGTTGGTTCTTTGCGCACGAGCAGTGCAAAACCATATTTTAGTCAGTACATGGAATCCCAGAAAACTGAAAACACTGTCAAGAATGAAGTCAGTGCTAAATTGAATTTCAGTAAGATGAGCCTGGAAGTCAAAAAAGCTATGCAGAGAAGATGGGATATTTTAGGGTCTGATAGAGAAGTTAGTAATGTGGTAGGCCCCACACCACGTGTAACCTTCAAGAACCACCCTAATTTAAAAAGCCTATTATGTAGACCAAGAAGCATAATGCACAATAATACAACTATGAATGTAAATACCGTACCTTGCGGCAGGTGTAATCAGTGCCGCTTCATCTGTAAAGACACTATGTTCACACATCCTTTGACTAAACGAATTTTTTACTTCAATACTAACACTACCTGTGAAAGTAAAAATATAATATACGTTGCTAACTGTAATGCATGTGAAGCCTATTATGTAGGGAAGACCAACCGTATGTTAAAAGAACGTGTCAGAGAGCATAATTATTTAACTAGAATAGGCTCAGACCTTAATGCCCTGGCAAGACATAATAAAAAGAAGGGGATAGAACACACATTTAGGTTTTATGTTATCCAAACAATTTTTCAAGGTTTCAGAGGAGGTGATTTGATAAATAGGACACTAGAGAATGAAACTAGATGGATCATTAGATGGAGATCGGACAGACCCCCTGGTCTTAATGATAAAGTTCAAATTAAACCATTTTTGAAAAACAGAAGATTATACAGAGCAAGGTAGTATGTTGATCCATCATGTGAAATTATGTTCAAATCAGGCACATTAGGGACCATGTTCATTGCTTTACTTTTATTGATGTAGAAGCCCTAGAAGCTCCTACTAGGATCTATTTTGTGAGTTACATATTCGAAAGGAGAAGATAACATGTATCTCTCGGAGGAATAATCTTTTGGAGTATAAATGGTTGAACTTCTTTAACTCTGATTTATTTATGCAAGCTTACGACGAGGCTATAATATGTCATTCTATATGTGGCTATCCTTGATCTTTATATATTGATACAGGTAATGTCCTATATGCAAGAAGGCCATTTAAGGTGTTGACTGACATGTTTTGTCAGTTACTTGCTGCAGCTCTAGAATATTTCATAAGTAGTTAGACCATCGCACTAAGGTTAGGTTGCATAAAGAGAGAATTAGTTTAATTGTGTATACACATTTTCCAGCACAATATGTTTACCAGGGATGGTTTTATAACTGTGCTATCCAATCGTGCTGTCAACATTGGTTAAACACAGTATACACTGTTATTGTTATTTTAGAGCTACGCCCTGACAACTGTCGTGAGACCAGCTATGACGTTTTTCACCTCCCCCTTCACATGACGTTTTATTTTTATTATTGTTCTTTCATTCCACTGAGACTGTATGGGTGTCAAGACCCATTTAATATATTAAGAAGTTAAGATGTGCGTACGATTACTTTATGTAGAAGTACGCATTTTGATCCAAGCAGGCTTTACCTATTTGGATAGTACTTAGGGTACGTTATTTAAATGCAGGTTATACCTATTTGGAGTGTACTTAAGGTACGTTATTTAAATGACAGTGTGTTCCATGTGAAATACTGTTAAGAAGTTTAAACTATGACGCACATCCTCCGGTTCAATTTGTTTACTTAGTATGATTTTATGATAATGATGTTAGATGGTCGCGTTGCTAATTTCGTGTGAATTCAACACCCACCATGATTGTTGTTATAGAGTTGTGCCTTGATCGCTATATTGCGATTTGCGCCATTCCATGGCGTGTTACTTTCACCATGGTGTCTGTAGCCTAGCATGATTGTGTAACGGTCAAGACCCATTAAGTAATCAAGAGGAACGTAGGCTTACTTTTTATATGATTGTGCATTCTTATTCATACTCAACCAGCTTGCCTAATGGATTTTATCGTGGGTACATTTTTTAGACGTCAGTGAGTTCTATGTGAACTATTGTTTAAGTGTCAACGATGACGCACACCTCCTGACAGAGTCTGTTTACTAGGTATGCTTTTATGGCAGTATTGTCAGCATGTTGCGTTACCGATACTGTTTGAACACAGCGTCTGGATTGTTTGTTACTTTAGAGTTATGTCCAGATCGCGATGTGCGATTTGCCACGATGCTGCTGACTTCCTTTCTTCACATGATGTTTTGTTTTTATTCTTTGTGACATGCTGTGATTGTATGGGTTTCAATGCCCAATATGTATTTGGAAACCTATGGGGCGTAAGATTGCCTCATGTACAATATTGTACCTTGATCTATGCATTGTTGACTTTTTTATGGATTGTACCTAGGAGACATTGTTTAGATGGTTTCATGTGAAGTATTGCTTTAAGGTTTTAAATTATGACGTGTTTCGTTGACCAATGAAAGTGGATTGTATGTTTTATAAAGATTTTTTAATCAGTTTTTAATGTTTTAAGAGTTTGATAAAGCCTTATGGCGAAAGCGCTCACTCATCATTATAAATAAATATTTATGGACTTGTAGCAGAGCATTCAGCGTTTGATTTACTGAACTACATCTACCGTTCTATTGCCATCAGGGGTACCGGCTTTTCTGATTGGTATCTTTATTCATTTTTACTTGCGTGGAACCCCGTCTCTGTTTGTGGCTGCACTGCATTGGGATTGTGAGTATAATTTAAAACATGTTGCATTTTAGTATTATATTTTTGCAGTACCTTCTTTAGAGCCTCCACCAAATTTCAAGGGTTTTTCCTTTGTCAGGTCATGTAGTCTGCATTATTTAGAGTGATGATGAGAACCATCTAATCTTCAGCATCCATGATGTAGTCATTGTTGATTATTATTGTGCTACTGTCTTCTCTACAAGATCAGGTGGTAAAGGATTTCTGCATTTAATTAAAATTATTAGTCTGGCAATTAGCAGAGAGGACTACAGCTCCAACTTGTAAATGAGCTGCTTCCTGTGGCAAAAGTATAGAGTTTGAATCATTCCTCTTTCATTTACCTCCTGTGTGACATGGAGCAAGTAATTTAACCAGACAATGCTTTGGAGCAATTCAGAATTTGTGCTAGGCTCCTTAATGATCAAGGACTGCATGCCTAGTAACTATAAACTTGTTGTCATTGTTTGCCAGACATTTCCTACCGCATAGATGATCTAGTTCCGGAAATGTTGTAGCAATATCACCAGCACACTATTTTTTAATGCAACTCAGACAATTTATTCTTCAAGGGCAGCAGGCACTGCATTTGTAGCTGAAGAACTTAAATGCAAAGTTGTTTTCCAGCAGCAACCTCTGCATTAGTAATAGTTCTCTTTAATGTGGAAATATTCAGAGTACTTTTACTTCTACAGAGATTGTGTATAATGACTTAGCATATATTATTAGGTGGTTGATATTATTTCTTATGCTCTTACAAATACTCTTCTATTTTAAAATGCATTACATCTCGCTAGATCTTATGGCATAATCGTAATGATCTTTATACAGTTTCATGTAGTTCATCCAAAGCTACCGATAAAGTACACGCAATTTATTTCTGCATAACAATAATGGGCATACACAGTTAACAAAGTGGTTATAACTGCTGGTGGGGCTCTCTGTGGAAGAAAGCTCCTTATGCTCGTATCCGGTTATTTTTAAACAGTCAATCTGGGTTTGCAGGAATAGTGTGTGTGTGTGTCTGTGTGTGTGTGTGTGTGTGTGTGTGTGTGTGTGTGTGTGTGTGTGTGTGTGTGTGTGTGTGTGTGTGTGTTAAAGCCGGAATACTTTGGCTACCATGTGTTTGTGTGGAAAAAAATTTGAAATATGCAAATTTGGCTAGTGTTATTGTTATTTATTTTTTTTATTCACTGACACCTGAAAATGATGTAGTCAACAATGTAGCTATAATTGCTGGGTTTCGGGATGCCTGTAGATATAAATGTACATATAATTTACAACTGGCCACATGCACTTTCAATGAATGTGAATTTCAAGGGATGAGTACTTTATTGTTGTTCATGTCGTCTGTTTTTAATGCAAGACTACTTTGTTTTGTTTCCTTTAGTACAAAACATCAGTGTTTTTGCTATAAAATGTGAAATAAGGGTTTTAAATCAAATCACTGTAAGCATTATAAAAGTAAAAAAGAAAATAGCCTGCACACTGCCAGGTTTGAATTGTGTTTATGGTAATTCGGGGAGACAGCCATGTAATGGGACATGGAATGGTGGCAAGGGAGGTGGGGAGGGGCCCTCAACCATTACCCAGTCTAGGGCCCCATTTGACTATGATTTGACTCCGGGTCCAAGAATAACTAATCTCTAAGCCTGACTTATTCATCCCTACACTTATCTGTTATTTCAAATAGTAGACTTTTCTTTCCATTTATAGTTCTAATCTTGATGTATTATTCTTTATGAAATGTTTGACTTCACTTCACACCTTCAAGACATCCAGAACCATTTGTAATTAAGTTAAATTTTGTACCTGAAAAATTACCTTTGCTTCCTTTTCAGCCTATAATCAAATCAGACCTCAAATACATTTCCTGGAAAATGCTCTTCTTAACAGCAGTCTTGACAGACTGGAAGATTTCTGATCTGCAAACACCGCTGTGTAAATAACCATACAGGTCTTTTATAGGGGCAAGATGCCATTCATGCCTCCTACAATCAATTAAATGCAACATGTCTGACTACCAGCAGAGTGGATCACAATTGAAAAATAGGAACACTACGTGTGAAGTTTTTCAGCTGAACTGGAAAAGCAACTTTTTGAATTTCTTGTTTAGCCAAAGTCATTTTTTTACATTTCATGTGCTTAATCATGATACTTAATACTACAAATTCAGTACCACAATTAACTTATAGTGAGAAAAAAGCACTGTGTACGGTCTACATTTCAAGATATATTGGCTAGTAATGGCAGCATAAACAGTTAAGTTCTGCAGACATAACAGCAGTCTATCCAACTGCCTGTCTGTCTTCTTTACTGAACTAGAAAATAGATTCGTAAGTTTTCATTACTTGGTTATATGTAGGTCATTCAAACGTTACATTGAAGAATTAGAAGCAATCAACTAAGCAGCCTACTTTTCTTTTATGAAGAAAAACCGCTGTCATCCAGCTACTAAACATACCATTTCTAACACTTTTCAGACTGGAGTAAAACTCCTTTGGTCATAGCTGCTTTTAGGAAAACTCACTGGCTACTAACTGAAGGGTAATATCACCACAACACCAGTGCAATATTACAGGACACACTATTGTTCTTTTTATTATTATTATTACTACTATTATTAATAATAATAATAATAGTAATACCATAATTATCATCATCTTCATAATAACTGGGTAAACCCAGTAGGAAGAAGTGTCTCTTTTCAGTGACCTGGGTGTGCTTCATAGTTTATTTATTTCTTTTTATTTTATTCATTGTGGTTTGTATGCTGTGTAGTTTGCTGGCTACTTAGGTTTTGGATTTACTACTTACCAGTATGTCACAATAAATCTCTTTCTTGGTCCTGATATTGGTTCTACTAGTAATGGCAACATTGGAAGTACACCGCTGAACCTGACTTTGCTTCTGCATTGTATGGACCAAATGAAGGAACAGATCAATTCATTTACAGCAGCTTTGAAATCTACAAATGTGGGATGTAACAATGAGATTGTAGCCTGTATGGGATTACCTTCTAGTAAAAGGTCCTACGCTGCAATAGTGTGTTCCTTGGGACCACCTACATTAACATCTACAAATTCATCTACTGTGGAGAGACTTCCCATTTCTGTTTCAGGTGCTGTTTTCAGTCTTAATATTGAAAATTTACCTGCTTCTAAGCACCTTTTTGGAGATACTATGTTTGATAGAAATACAAATGATCTAGGGTAAAGAACTGTTTCGAATGGTACTTTTCTTGAGAATATCAGGAATTTTGAGAAACGTTTAACTAAATATAAAGCTCTTTTGATTAACAATTTTTTTCTCAACTTTTCTATACAACACAAAAGAGTCCTAAATGGACTGCACATTTTCAAGTACCCTAATGGTGTTACACCTGGGTATGTGATCCACCATGACTTGTTGGATTTATTTGACCAGATGGGTACTGAGATGATACAAATAATCATGTGGGAACCCTTGTGGCAATTGGAGAATCTTGAAGTGGAGATCAAAAATCTTGATGCAAGCATAAAGAAGGATTTGCAGTTTTTTCATCATATGAATGATTTCAGATGTTTTTAAACATAAACAAAAGATCATAAGGGATGAAAATGAATAAAAAAACAAGACAGCCTATCCTAATGCCAATGGTAGGAGTGGATATGGAGTTTCAGACCATGATGACAGATCGGGCATTGATCTTGAAGGCGGTGGAAGAGCGGATGAACAGATGGTCCATTTATTGGAGGAATGGGTCCATGTGGGGGAGGCACACAACATCCCAACCCCCAGCCTGCATTTTCTAGACAGGCTTTTTGAACAAGTACATATCAGAACAGACAAATGCGTAAATAGATTCCCTCAATAGTCCAGGCACGAAAAATAAAGGTACTGTTTTTGACTTTGATGGATGTAAAATTTATAATTTCTCCCTTTTAACCATTACTCCAGTTTTTGGCTCACTTTTTCAAAAAGGGTTTAAATTTGTGGCCTCGAGCTGACTTAATGCTGTAGATACTCTTTATGAATCAAAGCTTTTTACCAGAAAGTTGAACTTAAAGCGTATTAGGACAATTAAAAATGAGAGTGATTTTGATGGTGTTCTGGGGAGAAGTAATACTTTTAATTGGTGTTCTGGGGAGAAGTAATACTTTTAATCCAACCTTAGTACCACTTACAGGGTTATTTGACCAGCTTTGTGAGAACAGTATCAGGGAATGGTGCCATAAAAAGAAAACTAAATTTTATAATCTTACATTAGAAGAGAGTGTTGTTTGATTTGTCTAATGATAAGAACCTAAATGTAATGAAGCCCGATAAGGGGGGGGGGTTATAATCATGGATCGCTACATGTATTCCTCCAAAATACTTGAGTATTTAAATAAACAGAGATTGTTTTCATGGAGGTCTCTCAGAATGAGATAAACATTGCATACCATGGTATTGTCCTGGCAATGGAGGATTTACATATTACTTTTGATATACAACCTAAAATGAGGGAATTCTTTGAGGTCAAAAGTCCTAGTATTCCAGCGATCTTCGGAATTCCCAAAATTCATAAATCCATGGCTGACACCCCCCCCCCTTGAAACCCACTGTAGCTTCAGCAGGTTCCATAATGGAACCACTGGTGACATTTCCAGTGGGGAAAGGCACCTGTTGAAGGACTCTTGGCACTACCTCCAGACCCTTGCTGACATAACCTTTTTGCCCGAGGGTCTGTTAGTTACAGTTGATATCAAGGACTTGTTCTCTGTCATCCTACATGAAGAAGAAGGATTGGAATTTTTTTAGGCTATGGTCACAGGTACCCAGCTGGATTATTCTGATATGAGTCTTGCATTTTAGTGTATTGAAATGGTCCTTGCATCCCTTTTGGTAAAAAAAGAACCTTGTCGAAGGACAGTTAATTAGGTTAACTAGGCTGGTATGCAAGGATTACATCTTTAATCATGAAGGTGAAAAAATCTGAAGCTTGGTTAAGGACTGTGGTTATCCATTAAATTTGTTGACAGATCTTTTAAAATGGATAGCTGAAACTAGATATACTAAGTACGGTCCACTTCTGTGTCGATCTAACAATTTAACAAATAATAACCTGAACATTGATTTATCTCAGGCTTGTGTTACTGAGTTTAACAAAAAGATTTTTTTCTCTTAAAAATGCAATTGACCGTTACTGGAAAACTATATTTGGGGCTTTTGGATTGTTTGGTCAATTGGGGCAGCAGCCCAAATTTGTGTACAAAAATACTAAAAACTCGAAAGCAATTTTGGAAAAGAACAAAGATTTACCGGGTATATCCAATAGGAACTTAGGCATGAAATGTTGTGCTGCATGCAAGCAGTGCAGATATATACTGCAGGGCATACAGTTTCTTGTCTTGTCAACCAAGATTAATTTCAGTTAAGGGTAATTATAATTGCGATACAAAAGGTGTTATTTATATAGCCTTTCATTCATTGTGTCCGGCTTGCTATGCCAGCAAAACAGTGGGCCATTAAAACCTAGGATTTGTCAGCATATTTATGCAACTAAAGCGAATAAGGTTAATGCTTTATATAAACATCCGGCCAAATGTAAAGATTTTAAAAGGTTTATGTTCAGTATTTTGGAAAAAGTTGTTTATTCCAATGGGGTGGGGGTGAGTGGGAACTTTTGTTGAAGCAGAGGGAACTATATTGGCAGGTGCTGCTTAATGCTAGTAGCCTGCTGGGGATTAATGATTTAATTTCGATCAAGCCCATTTTGAGGATTAAAGCTGCCAGATTATGACTTTTTAATACATACATATATAATATATGTAAATATATATATATATATATATATGTGTGTGTGTGTGTATATATATATATATATATATATATATATATATATATATATATATGGTTCCCCTTCATATGATCGCAGGGCTTGGCCTGCACCTACTTAAATATACCTACTCCGAGATCGCACTATAGTGAAGGAAAGGAAAACCTCCCATTCTGCGCTATACGCGTAAGCGCAAAACGGAAGATTGTCCATTCCTCCGCTATAGTGCGGTCACAGAATATTCACATTTAAACTGCTAGGGTACAGGGGAACTGGCCCCCCACAATAAGGTAAGTTAACTTTTTATTTTTTTAAACCTAAGGCTCCCATTCACAATTTTGAGTGAATGGAAGTTCGAGATTCTGGTCTCGAGATTATGAATTTCGAGCATCCATCCATTCGATCTTGTGAAGGGGAACTATATATATATATATATATATATATATATATATATATATATTTTATACTTATTAATGTATTTTAGTAATTTTTCTATGTTTCTTCATTTAAATGAAATTCATTTTTTTTTTATTCTTGGATTTTGATCTGTATCTCTTTAAATGTGAAGTATGCATTGGCCCCTTTAAGGCTTTTTAAATGATGGAAGCAGTTTGCTACAATGTTTCTGATGAAGTTCCAGGTTTAGTGTAACGAAAGTGCCTAAACAGTCAATAAAGATCTTTCTGTGACATCTGGTATAGCATTTTATTATTTTTATTCATTGCGGCTTGTACACTGTGTGGTTTACTGGTTACCTAGTTTAGCGACTTCCTCAGAGTCACACAGTCTACAAACTGAAATTGGGGAATCAAACCTAGAATTGCAGGATGAAGCACCTTAGCAAACCACATTCATAATCTTATGCAATGAAGTACCATGTAGCATATCTTTCTATCTATCCTTTGTTGACTGGGTTAGTCCCAGTAGGCTTGTGAACTCTCTAGGGGATGTCTGCGGTATTTATATTGACTGTGGAAAATTCGGTCAGGCACCAGGGAACTTTCCCTACTCCTTTCAGTCTGAGCCACTAGGCGGTTCAAGAGGGCTGCTACTGGGCTCAGCTTTTCCAACATCATGGAGGATCGCAATCACAGAGATGACAGGGCTGCAGGGCCTTTGGAGTCTGGCACAAAGATGGCAGAGGCAGCTGAGACCAGTCTTGATGGTGAAGGATTTGAAATGCAAGTCTTAATAGATTTAATCCAGGAGGAAGGTCTTAAGGATGAAATTAAGGCTAATTGGAATACAATTGTCTAACAAGTGCTACTGGAACAGGAAATTCTTGAAAAATGCTGTGAGAGAAATAAATGCTGGGATAGATGGCATAAACTTGTGTGTATGTTTTGCTGGTAGCAACGCTGATTTTAAGGACATACACCTGCAACTGGGCGAAGTGGAAAAAATGATGCAAACACCGAAGGGAGAACTACAAAGACTTATGCTGAAATTATAAGTCAGGCAGGCAGAGGAAGAAGCATGGAGGAAGAGGGAAGTGTAGGAGTGCAACGGAATAATGAAGGACTGAATGTGTATGGAAAACAACCAGTAGTAGGAATCACAGGAAAAGGGAAGTGTAGGAGTGCAACGGAATACTGAAGGACTGAATGTGTATGGAAAGCAACCAGTAGTAGGAATCAGAGGAAGAGGGAAGTGTAGGAGTGCAACGGAATACTGAAAGACTGAATGTATATGGAAAACAACCAGTAGTAGGAATCAGAGGAAGAGGGACGTGTAGGAGTGCAACGGAATACTGAAGGACTGAATGTATATGGAAAACAACCAGTAGTAGGAATCAGAGGAAGAGGGAAGTGTAGGAGTGCAACGGAATACTGAAGGACTGAATGTGTACGGAAAACAACCAGTAGTAGGAATCATAAAAATACAATGAAGCCATTATCAGGTAGAACATTATGGATAATGTTTTGTCATTCAGCTTTGATTTGAAAGACATAAGAATATTAATTCACTTAGATAATGAAGACTTTTGTGAAGTGAAATAGGAAATGTATTTGTTAGCGGAACACTTAATGAATGAAGCATTGAAAAAAGCATGTTGTCACCATGGAAAGACTTTCTGTTACAAAATTTAAATGTACAGTTAAACAGAAAAGTAAATGTGCAATTCAGAGCATCAGGTGGAAAAGAAAATGGGTTAATTATCATTATTATTTTTTGTGCAGAACAACACATTTGGTATGTACAGTAACAAAAGATCTGGACAATGTAGAGAGAGGGGACTTGTAAACAAATATAAAAAATGTAATGAGAGTGGACATTTTGGTTTGACTGCCATTTGTTGGAACAAGGGAGGGAAAATGAAGAAGACAATAGTAGAGAACAGGGACAAGTAGTATTCAGCAGTCTCAAAATCTCACCTTTGGTGTGAAACCATCAGAAGACTGTGGGTTCTATTTCCACACCACGTAGTTGAATTAATTTTGTAATACTGACACTGTAGTGAAGCATATGGAAGGTGCTGCATTCCTGAGTCTGCCATCCTTCAGATGAGTTGTCAAACCTAGGACTCATTTGCCTGAGTTGATGGTATCTCAGGTGGATGTAAAAGACACAAAGGCACATATAAAAACAACAGGAGAGGTTCCCCTGAACCCTGACCAAATTTTCCCTAATCAGTGTGAATACCATCTCAGGGCTCCCCTAAAAAGAGGCCATTGCACTAGCAAGACTTGCCCGGTCATACAATTAAGTAAATAAAAATGTTACTGAAGAAGATATTTGTGAAGTAGAAAGTATTATAAGGAAATGAACGAAGAGAATGTAGAAAATACCAGAAAATGACAGAGGGATAGTCTGTAGACAAACCGGTCTCAATACAAGTTAAAAATAAGTATGCAGTATTAGAAAGTGATGGAGACAGAGTCGGAGACAGCAGATGAACAAGAAAATAAATAATGAAAAATCAGCTGGGAGACAATTAGGAGAAGAAAGACAAAAATAAATAATGAAAGAAAGAAAGATGCAAAGAAAGGAAAAGGATGCTATAGGATTATTGGCATTAAATGTGAATAGTATACAAAATTATATTAGGCGTTTGCTATTTGACTGAATGGTGGAAGGTGTGATTTCTGTGTGTTTGCTGGGCATGTATGAAGGAAATGAGAAAGAGTTGAGGCAATATGGGAAAGGATGGTTATCCGGTCAATGGGAACAGAACATGTTCATGGATAGAGAATCAAATAAGAATGGAAAACATTAAAAATATTAGCTCTGACAGTACTAGTACCTCGGAGGGTGGTAATATGAGATATGAAAAGATGAGAAAATATGTCAGGCTAGTAGTGATGTATTCATAAACATATTGTGTTTGAAGAAATAAACATTTACTGTTAACTATGTCAGTAATTACGGAGGGAGACTTTAGTTGTAACATAAGGAGGGAAAGAAGAGAAAAATAAGATTAAGGTTATGAAAGAGTTAAACTCTGGAGTTGGAAATGGAAAAAATAGGGACTGGACATTCAGTAAAGGAATTTTCAGATCTCAGAACAGCATGGGCTATAATAAGATGATGGACAGATAATAATGAAAGAAAAATGGATAAAAAGTTAACTGGTAAGGTTAGCAAAAAGGATGAAAAGAAGGACGAACAGAAATTATGGAAAGAACATATAAAGAGAATGCACTCTGAAAATTGCACATGTTTGCTGATGGTGAAAAGGAAGAGTATAAAATGTTTTTTAAAAG
>NC_056750.1:602677052-602842052 GCF_019279795.1 Protopterus annectens | reverse complement strand
TCATTAGTATATCCCATAAAACTTTTAGTTTTCTTTCTTTTTTTTAAAATAAGTTTACAGAACCAAAGATCTCAAACGAACGAGGGAGACAGCAAAGAGAACAATAAGAGGATAATCAGGTATGTTCTGCAAAACTAAAAAACGTACATGATTATCCTTTTATTTTCTCCGTCCCATCTCTCCAGAACGTTAAAAGTCTACCAGTTTCTTTTTTTCTTAATAAATTAAAAAAAAAAAAAAAAAAAAAAAAGCAAAGGATATCTTCCTTTCTCAGTTGCTTCCTTTACACAGCAATGATGTACTGCTTAAGCATGGGAACACAGGACCCATACACATGCACAGTACATTAGGAAGGCCCTAAGATACTGGAGAAAACATGGAAAGGCACCACAAAAATTTTTTCCAAAGACATTATTTAAGAAAAGTAAGTATATTTTTCTTAAGTAATGTCATTGTATAATAGCAATAATCAACTATGCGATATGGTATATTGAAAATGTACCCATAGTTGGCTTTATTTAATCACTCGGGCTTTACCCTCACGATTAAACCACACCAAGCATGATAAATCTTCAATATACCACACCAACGTCATCTGTTATTGCTAAGATAAGCTAAGATAATGATGTGTTAGCTGAAATAAAAAGTTAATCATGGAAGGAAGGAAGGATGAGGATAGAGGGAAGGGTAAAAAGGTAAAATAAAGGAATACTGTTACTGTGATGACAATGTGATTCTGGCAATATGCAAAGTGCAAATATTAATGTGAAAGTGTAAGTAATGTAAACATGTAAATAGTATTTAAGATGTACGAATAAAGTGGCACTTTCTCTTTTCGATGAGCGTTACAGAATTTTTTTACATCCAGCTGAGCTAGCACCACCTGAAGCAGATGGGACCCTCAGTTTAATGTCTCCCAAAAAGGACAACACACTTAGGAGGACAGCACCTTCTAATTCTGGACTGCAATATCAGCAACTGAAAATGAGTCCAGTCACCGGGAGTGGCAATAAAACCCACAGCCCTCTAATCTTCCAGCACCAAAGGTGAGTGTTCTGTTTGTTGAGATAATCAAAATGCATTATTATTATTATTATTATTATTCAAGGGAAATTGTCATTATCTCCTCATATCCATATAAAAAAAGCTGCAGAACTATGCAAATTGTTTTTAATCACAGTATATCATATTTATTAATTAATTGCAAAACTGTGGGTCTTATTTTAGTGTAGATCATGAAAGTACTAATCAGATTTTGTCTTACTGTTTTAAGTCTGTGAGATTTATTTGATTGACTGAACTATCAGTTGTTACTAAGCAAAACAGTTTCTTTAGGGAACCTGGGTTAAAAGACTGTAAAGTTGTTCTTCAGCCTGATGGGATACTTAATATAAATTAATAAGAGAAGGAGATCAGGAATTATGTGTGCATGTGAAAGCTGCTTCCTACAGTAATACAGTATTGGTTAAACTAAACATCACATGCAGCATGTGTAGGATTATTAGCAGCTGCTAAAGCTTCAGGCAATGATATGAGCTGCTCTGTAGACAGAAAGCAGTGGAATTTCACAAACATGTTTAGAAGTGGTTATTGAACTCCAGTTTTAGTATAGACTGCTGCTGGAAAACTAGATCTACTTAGAAGATTTAGAATAACCAGACCTTAGGCAGCTGTTGCTGGCTAGTTAGATTGTTGGTAAAAAGGTGCAAGATCAACGTTTCTGGTTATCCACAGTATACAAAGTTCAAAGACAGCCTTTATTACACCAGTACCAAAACCCTATACAAAACAATGACTCATAGATGGAACATAATGTCCTAAATGAAAAAAAAAGAATTCATAAATCAGAAAGATGCAGTCTTTTTGTGAAAGTAGCAAATTAAAAAGGTAGCTATTTAATTAACAAACCAAGCAGAATTGTATATGAAAATAATAGCAACTAGAGTGATGAGAATAACTGCCTTTGTAAAAAGTTCCATAAAGACTACATCTCTAAGTTATATTACTAAACTCTATCAATGCTTTGAGATACTGCATGTTTGTTTTTACTGTGTGCAGATATTACTGTTTACTATACTGCCTCTCTTTCAGATGCAGACTGTTTACATGTGCATAAAGGGCTTAACAGATGTACCCTATCCAGGGTACACATGTCTTCTTTAAAAGCAATAACAGACTCCACTTTCTGTATTTTGCCTTCACTTTTAACATAGTTGACATACATATGCTATACAAAGGCAAACAGCTCTGTTACACTCACCTTTACATTTAAGTAAGATAGCCTGTTTCAGCTTGACAGCATGTATTTTGACCCTCTGTCTCCAACAACTAAACTATCTTATTGTTAAGCTTAGTACCTTGGGTTCCATGCAAATGTCAGACAGATATTAGCACTTTATTTCTAGAAATGAAATGAAGGTCTTACATTTGACTGAGAAAAGAAATACTCACTGCTAGGATGGACTATGGAAACTAGTTCATAATCCCAGATTTCTATGCTTCATCTATTACTAGTTATGTCTTCAACCACTTTTTGTTGTGCAATAGCTTTCTTCATATCCATATAACCAAATTAGAACAAAGCATTTTACCTTAGAAGTATCTCATATCAAAATACTCCTTCATGCCAATGCAAATATATGAAGGTAAAGTGCTCCCCCATTTATCTTCACGGTCATCTATGTTAAACAGGTAAGATGCATTGTTCTAGTGAAGTGACTTAAGTCACATAGTATATTTTATGAAAAACTTCCCAGGCAAGCTTATGAAAAATTAAATAAGGAAAACTGCTCATTTCATGACCCCACTTTCCTAGGATGCACACAGCTTGCAAGCACACTAACATACTAAAGATGCTTGTAGAAGTATTCACTCACCTAACAACAGCATCACCTCACTTAGCAATACCTGACTAGATGGTCTGTTTGGCCCAGAGACTGTCACACCAGCATGGTGTGCTAAAGTCTTAGGTTTGAGTCCCAAGTGAGAACTAATATTATCCTTTCACTTCTATGATTCTACCAGTGCTCAAGCAGAGGTCTGTGTGTGTGCGCATGCAAGTGTGTGAGTATGAGAGGGAGATTGCGTGTCTGAGTGAGAGAGAGAGTGTGTGTGTGTGTGTGTGTGTGTGCGTGTGTGCATGTGCGTGTGTGTGTGCGCGCGCATGCTTTGTAATTAACAACACTCCAAGTGAGGCAGTAACTCAGGCTAAACTGACAGAAGTATCACAGACCAATACATAAATAAGTACCTCCTCCAGATCCAACCTGACCAAAGGTGAAATTAACAGAAAAGGAACTGGCCTTTCTATACCTTACTCTTCCTTACCATTTAAGCCCCAGTCATGGAACAATTTACATCATTCTGAGGTAATACATTCCACAGAATGAACATGATCTCAGTTAAGAAGGTCTTCTACAATTCACATCTGAACCATAATAAAATACCAATGCATTTTTTTGAACTCTTTCCTCAGAACCTTTCCACTCACCATGTCCCATAGCATTACCATCTTAAAAAAATGATTGTATGTCCTTCCATCCCTCTTCCACTGCAGGGTAAAAAATGTATGCAGTTACGGTTGCCATCACTGTGCAATGTCTGTGATCCACTTTATCAAGGTTAATGAAAATCTACAGCATTCCCACTGATGGCCACACACGCTGAAATTTTAGTAGACCAATCACAGAACTGTATTTATACCAACTCTGAGGCTGTACAGCCTTGAGATCAATTCAGTTATCCCCAAGGAAGCACAACCTCATCCTTAGTATGTATAAGTAGCAGGGGTCTGCTGGGGTATATCACCCTTTACACACACATTGTAGAAGGTAGCAGCAGTCCACAAAAACTGATGTGCCAAAGAAGAGCCATAAAGATGATAGAGTGGACTCTTGAGGATAAGAAAGAAATTATGTATTGTTACCATTATGCGAAAAGCCCAGAATTTCCAGACACAAGATATACAAAAAGATTGAGAGAAATTATAGGAAAGAAAAATATTTCCACAAGAAAAACTGTCAGAAGCTTCAAATACAAATTTGTGTTTATTAATACAACAGATTTGTGAAAAACATTATATAGACCAAGAAATGTTGATCCATTTGGAAAAATAAGTATCTGAGGAAGTGCGAAAATATAAACAAAACCTAGAGATTTTTGAAAAGTATAAAAAATGAAATATGGACATGGGAAAGAAAGAGAATTTAATACGGTGCAATATTTATGCAAAGTCGAAAGCCAAATTAATGAATTCAAAAATGGCAACCCCAGAGATATTCAAAGAGAAATACAGGCAATGGCATCCAGATATGAAAAATTTCATAATAAAAGAAATAATACCACAAAGAGGGAATGTAGAAAAGTTTAGTAAAGTAGAAGTTAAAAAAATAGAAGATGAAGTTATGGAATACCTCCGAAGTGAAGGACTTGGTGTAGAAGGTCTAACACAGGTTACATCACAGCATTATTTAACGAGTAAGGAGAAACAGTAAGATCAGGAGACATCTGAAGAAGAAATGTGGATATGGGAAAGAAAGAGATTTAATATGGTGCAATATTTATCCAAAGGAAAAAGCAAAACTAATCAATACAAAAAGAGCAGCACCTAAGATATTTAAAGAAAAATACAGGCAAAGGAATCCAGATATAGAAAACTTTATAATACAAAAAACATAAGACGACAAAGAGGAAAAGTTGAAGAGAAGAGTAGTAATGGAAATGTTAAAGAAATAGAAACTGAGGTTATGGAATACCTGCAAAGTGAAGGATTCAGTGTAGAAAATCTAACTCAGCACCCCACCAGGATAGAGCGATGGACATCCAAATTAAGGAGAAACCAGTGGAACGGGAAGCAACTGCTCAGTTGCCATATGAAGATATTTTGGAGCCTTCCACAGGAAACCAGTATAAATGTTCATTTGAAGCTGGACAGCAAGGGAAGGAACAGAAAACTGGCAACTCTGATGCAGCTAGTGTTGAGGAGTGATAGGCCAGTGAGTTCCCATATGACAGCAACGGGTGACACAGGATGAAATTGGAGAATGTGCCACAGGAAGATGCTATAGAACTTTATATAGAATGCCCACAGTAAATGGAGAACAAAAAATGTGCCCTCAGTTTAGAAGAAAATTAGCTAAGAGAAGAGTTGCTTGATTTAATAGAAATAGACAGATTAAAATCAATGCAAGAAATAGACTGCAGAAGGTCAATAAAATCCAAAAAAGTTAGAAGTTTGATAAAATAAATGAACATAGTAATTAGGACTGTCCATAGAGATCCATGTGATATAAAGAAGTAAACAGGATATATTACTGTGCAGCTAAATAAATAATAGATAAAATTCTACCACAAGAACATAGGGTAGCAAGGGAAAGGAAGGGGAGAAATCGAATACTATCATGGAAGTATCGAAAAGAGAAAACTATAAAGCAGTTAAGACACAGTGTCACTGTTAGAAGAGTATAGAAGAGGAAACTAACAAAAATACTCAAAGATAGACATGATAAAAGCAATGCACAGTATTATAATGGATCAGGATTTATCATGCACTGTTGCAAATAAGCTAAAAATATCAGCACAGGCAGAAAAACTTAGAAGATACACAGATTACATATAAAGGAAAAGTAAAAACTAAGCAACTTACTGATGACCCACAAAGTTTTATAGAGAATTGGGATACAAGGTAAAAGGAACTGAAAGACCACCAAAAAAAGAAGAAATAGATACATTTTGGAGAAGTATTTATGAAGAGCCTGTGGAACATAAAGATGCTAAATGGATAGAAGAAGTAAAAGAAAGAATAAGAAATTTAAAGGTACCGGATATGAAATGGGATGAAGTAACACCAGGGAGATTGAAACAAAGTTAAGAAAAGCCTCTAATTGGAAAACCCCAGGCCCAGATGCAGTACCCAACTTCTGGTTAAAACCATTAACATCTTTGCTCGAAGATTTAGCCATGAGTAAGAACTATTTATATGTGCACTCTGAACAGACACCAACCTGGCTAACAGGAAAAACAATGCTCCTACTTAAGAGTGGACCTGCAAGATAACCTAAACATTACAGACCAATAACTTGCCTTCCAAGGACGTATAAACTATACACCAAACTGATGCAGACAGAGTTTATAGTAATTTAGAAGAAAATTCAATCATGGCAATAGAACAAAAGGGTAATAAAAGAAAATCATATGGAACAAAGGATCATTTGTTGCTAATAAAAAGTCATAATGGAGAACTGCAAAAAGGGGTCGAATCTAAATATGGCATGGGCTGACTACAAAAAAAATGAATCTGACAGTATCCCACATTCATAGATAAAAGAGTGCTTAAAAATGTGTAAGATACACCCTATACTGATTGACTATATTACAGTGACCATGAAACAGTGGCAAACCACTTTGCAATTAAGCCATGACAAAGGACAAATTATTATTCAAGGGATAAAAATTCAAAGGGAGATATTCCACGGTGACTCCCTGTATCCACTGCTATTCTGTCTTACCCTTAACCCATTAAGCTGTCTACTTAACAGATTAGGCCATGGCTATAATCTGACTCCTAGAAAACAACAAAGTGCAAAGACTTCTCATCTTCTTTTTGTCAATGACTTAAAACTGTATAGCTCATCAGACGAGGAACTGAAAGCACAATTGCAAGTAGTCAAAACTTTTTCAGATGATATAAGAATGTCATTTGGTCTTGATAAATGTGCAAAAGCAACCTTTAAAAGTAGGAAAGCTGCAGCACCAAGAAAACATCAGTTTGAGACGAAAATGTGATATAAAAGAACTTGAGCAAGAAGGCATTATAAATATTAAAGAATCTATGAAGGATCAACAATAAAACATGAAAAAATGTGAATAAAACTTAGTAAAGAATATTTTAGAACACTTTAATTCTGAAAACAGTGTTGATATCTAGGAACAAAATTCAACCTATAAAGCAATTTGCTCTTCCTCTCCTAACTTACAGTTTTGGATTGATTGATTGGCCCACAAAGGTGTTGGCTAGATTAAATAGGAAAACAAGAAGGATGCTTCATGCTCATCAAATGATTTATAGAAATCACTGCATACCAAGATTATATATATATATTCCCCATTACGAAGGCGGTATGGGTCTCCTTGAAACGGATTACATGTATAGATCTGCAATCATGTGACTGCACACATAACTGCTGACCTCACAAGATCCAAACGTAGTGAACATTTTGAAATAAGAGGAGGTTAAATCTAAGATGACTTCCCTGCTTAGTCTAACAGAAGTATATCGGCATCAAGCGGGAATGGAAACCAAACAAGAAGTAGATAAAAATCAGACAGCAACTGAATGTGCCAAAAAACAAAAACAAAAAAAGAATATTAGGAGAAGGACTAGATGAGAAGGCAAGAAATGTGGAAAATGTATAAATATAGTTACAAACATAGAAAACTTCTGGAAGAACCTCATGTTGATCAGGACTGAACACAGGAATGGTTAGGGAGAGGATAATTCAAACAAAAAGATGAAAGATTAATATTGGTGGCCCAAGATAGTGGGCCACGTACACGTTGGTTTACAAAGTCCATTGAACATGTGAGAGAAACAGACAAATGTAGGTTTTGTAAAACAGAACTGGAAACAGTTGCAGACCTTGTTGATGGTTGCAACATACTAATATTAGGCAGAAGGACTGTATACTGAAAGGCATAATAATGTGGAAATACTGTTGCACTGGAGATTGCACAAACATTATAATACTGAAGTAGTTATAAAACAGTGGAAACACGAGCCACAAGTATCATAGAAAATTATGAATCTACATCACATGGGATCGCCCATTACCAACAGTTCAAAAAATAGAGGCAAGAAAACCAGATATAGTGGTTCATGAAAAAAAGGCAAAAGTAGCATTGATTGTTGAAATCGCTACACCCACTGACTACGGTGTATTGCATAGAGAGAGAGAGAGAGAGAGACGCAAAGTCATAAAATATCAGGATTTGCAGGTAGAAACAAGAGCAATGTGGAAGAAAGATACCCAGACAGTTCCAATAGTAGTAGGAGCAACAGTTCTTAAAAAAAAGGATATACAATCGTATTTAGATATGTTACCAATACATGTAACTCCATGCAGGAGGAGTCATTACTGGGCCTATTGCGAGTGCTACAAAGAGCACTTCTAGCTGACAAAGATTGAAACAATACTAATTTCATAAAATTTAATCATTCTTTGACTTAGAAATGGGTCCATTCCAGTCATGGTATTAGAAACCCAGTAGATTAGGAGAAATTAAAAAGGCATCCTGGGATATTATCAGGGGCACATCAAAGCAGCATTCTTGACGTTAGACAGTCCATTGAGAACCTGCTACCTAGTGATAGAAGGGGTGGAGAAATGATGGAGGTTATTTTCTTAAGGGTGATGGGGGAATACAACTGGAGCTAAAATTTATTGGCCAGCAGATTTACTATATCCTCTGGCTCCAAGCAGGTGGTTCCATTCACCATTAATTCAGCACATTTTTTGGGTACTGCTAATGTTACTGACATAACTAAAGAAAGTCATATGGGGTGTATTTAGCTTGGAGGCTATTTGTATATCATATTTGGCTTTGTTAGACTTGATTTGCTTGTTTAGCCTGAAGAGGGAGTTTTTACTTTGTGGGCCATTGCACTGCCTAATTTTTTGCCATGATTTTCTTCCGTTTTGTTAAACATTCTATTGCTGAGATTCCACCAGGGTGGATATTTTTTTTTAGTTTGCCCTGGGCTTACCCAGGTGGGTACATGTGTCTCTATGCAGCTACTAACATGATTGTACAAGGGTTTTCATTAACCATTCCACATAGGCAGCTATGTTCTCCTGGTTTGGGAAGGGCTTCAAATTTCACTAAAGTGTCACTTAATGGTAGGAGGTTTGCCTTAGAATAATTCATGAATGTTTTAGGGTTAGCTGGGGTCCTGGGTTTTATTTTTCATTCAAAGGAGACAGCTTTATGGTCCTACCTGACCAGTGAGAACATTACACGGGGGGTGCAACATTTCCCATGTTTGTGAGGAACAGGTCAAAGATGTTAGCACCCTTGGTGAGCATAAGGACTATTTGGTTAAGGGTTTATGTATTTACAAAGTTCCAGAATCTCTGGGCCTCATGTTTGGGGTTGCGTGTGATTCCCAGTTTGTATTGGGATAGTTAAAGTCACCAATGAATGTGGTGTTGGGTTGAATGGGATATGTTTCAGTAAATGTATGTGTTATGGGTTTCCTGGGTTATAGATGGGGATCTATAGCTTGCAAGGATATGTTATGGGACTTTACCTATCGTAATTTGGAATTGTGAAGATTCAGCGAGTCATTCTATTTGACCAGCCTCCTACTTCTACATAACAGCATTGCTAGTACTTATATACACTTACCTAGTACTTGCACACATTTTTAAGAAGGCTTAAAACTGAATGTAATGACCATAGACAGATCAGGTTTCCCAGTTTTCTTTAGTATATGTCAAGCAGTGCATAAGAAGGATTTACATACTCCATTATGCATAGTGGGTAGGAGTGAGTAGCTTACACTACCTCACCCACCCTGGGAGAGGAAGATGGTGGTCTTAGTCAGCTGACTGCTCCTATGCAAGTGAGGCTTTTTCTGATTATAATGCCCTCAAGACTGGAAGATGTGGGCTAAGCTATCCAACGTTGGTGACAGTAGCTCTCAGTAAGCATGTCATGTTTCTGGGAGTAAACACACATCAGAAGGGCAGCACAGGATGTATGTTCATCTCTCTCTCTAGCTCTCTCTCTCTCTCTATATATATATATATATATATATATATGTATGTGTGTGTGTGTGTGTGTGTGTGTGCGTGTGCGTGCGTGCGTGCGTGCGTGTGTGTGTTTATTTATATATGAAGATCAGAACAGCAGATTGGAGTCTGAAATCTCTGTACTGCCATAAAGCGATGCAAGGAATAAGAAAACATAAAGATGTAGCTAAAATGCTTATCGCTTATTATTTTTTAAGTTTATACGAGACTAAGATACACTGTTGTCTTGGGGGGTTCTAGGAGCGCAAGATATGGTAACAGAGGATTTGGCTTGCCTGTTATTGTTATTTTGAGGCAAGAAATATGCAATTCTCTTTGCAGGATAGTGCATTTTTATTCATGTCAAATCATCCAGGTTTACTGGGATGAACATAGGTGATTTGACTGGACAAACAATGCATACCTCATGGGGTTCAGAGTAAACCATTTACATGACAAAAACCCAAGAGAGATGCACAGTCCTAATCAAAACACAAAGTGAAACTGAGTATCTGGTATACCAAGAGTGGTATTTAAACAATAAACTGTATCGGGTTGTTGGTAATCCTACATTAATTAATGTGCAAAATTCAACGCATAATGGCCATATCTCATTTTTAGCAATTGTGGAAGTGACTCTCTGAATGTTATTGTATAATTTGTAGTAACATCACATTAATGCATTTGACCTTGAACAAATCATTTAACGTCCGGGATATTTCTATAAAATGAAGAAAAAAAAAATTCTAGCTTTGCCAGACTTTTCAGGCTGAAATGTAGTTACGTTTGGCACTGTCTTTCAGCATTTCCTGGTTTAAGGGTCACCACAGCAGAACTCCAGTCTGCTGATTGGCAGTGAATTTATATGGTGTCGAGTTGCCAGCCTAGTGCCCAACCTTCAAAGAAGGCATACCCACACACGCACACACCTGCCTGCAGGTCTTTAAATTCACTTGACCGCAGGGAGGACATGCAGACTCCGGCCAGAAGGCACTCCAGCCGAGAATGGAACTGCAGAACATCTTGCGCGGCCATCTGCAGCACCGCAGTTAGTTTGGCACTGATATGTTACTTTAATAGACCACTAGATATATAGCAGACCAGCCTAATAAAGATGTGATTATGTCTTTATGTTTATGGTCTTATGATTATCAAGTAAAAGAGAAAATACACAAAATCTTCCATTTGTATCCTGAAATGAACTGTACAGGCAGTAATAGAGATCAGTAACAATCAACCATAATCAGCTAAGAAAAATGTGCAGTTAAGACTTGTGACAAGGTAAATTATCTAGTGCTTTCAAGTCTAACAGCCTGTTAGATTCAATACAGGTAACTTGTTCTAAATGTCCCATCTTAGAGGCTTATCGTAAGTCTGACACATTGTATTGTTAAACCAGAGCAATTTATTATTTGCCAGCTCTCTTGTTTAATTAGGCAGTATGCTTGATTGCAAACCGTGAAACTTCATAACACATAAAAGCTATTAAGTTATTTGGCATTGTTACCTCGGCACCCGTAAAAAAATCTACTACCAATCATTGGCGACCCCTAACCGGGAAAAGCCGAAAGAAGAAGAAGGATGCTCAGAATGAAAATTCATTATATGTATTTAGCAACAGACAGGCAAAAAACACAAAGCTGTTGAAGACATGGGGTGGTCAGCAGTAAAACTGAAGAGCATGCAGATCTGACTGCAGATTAAGGGCACATCTACATATATAAACACTATAGAGATATTCTAATTATTAAAGAAGTATTTCCATTGTAAGCAAATTACAGATAAGTACAGAACAAACAAACAAACATTTCCCTTACAAAATTTTGAATTTCTGTGGTTGAAAATTTTTGCAAAATAGTTGATTTTTTGACTCTGCTGATGGACTTTCAAAATCATTTTTAAGTTAATGAATTAATTTGTATATTTCATTTTGCTAAAATGATAAATAAATTGGTAAAAGGGTATCTGTTCAGCAGCTACTCTACAGTTTCCCGGTAAACAACTTACTTTGTTATAACTCAGTGAACCTGTGTTTTCTCTCTTAACTTGAGGTAATGCAACCTTAAAGTGGGGTGTAGCAGACAAAGCCTTCAGAAATGGGTCAAGGGGACTTGTCTTCTTGAAGACCAAAATATCCCAAATTAATTTCTCAGCAGGTTGTAACATGATAAGTCACAGAGGAGCTCTCTGCAGTAAATGCATATAGTAGCAGACCTTTTGCAATGAATTTATTGTGTTAGCCTTAGTTTTCTGTACTCTGCTAACCTAAACTGTTATTCTAGAGTACTGAGCCTAAGAATGAGGTGGTTTCTAATAAGACTCTGTGTGTTAACACCGTGTCGCTACCAGGATACTGAAGCACACACAAGGTTTCATTTGAAACAATAAAATCATCGCAGTTGCTGTAATAACATAAGAGAGAATTTCTTTATTTACTGTGGCTCATTGAAACGTTTTAGGCTGGTAGCTCCCAGTCCAGTGCTGAGCCTGCCATTAGTGCTGTACAAGCCATGGATTTCCCTAGTCCCTGTGGTGGTCCCGCCTTATCCTAGCCAGACATGCATCAGGGAAGAGATCAGGAAAATAACAGTACACTGAAGATCTCATTAAAGGGCAAAGCACAGTTTTGGGGCAGTCAGTAGCTGAGGGAATGCAGTGCATTTATTTGTCAGTGCCACAGTCAGTGATTTCAGCCATATTTGGACAGCCATGCATTATGACCAGTGCAGGTAGCACTGGAGCTTTTCTCCCTGGGCCTCCACTGAAAATGAGCTTCTACTCAGTTGGACTTTCCCAGTAATCAAATGTCAGTAAATAAATAAATATTAATGTGCAGATGCACTGAAGTACCCGCACTTCCAGAGGCATCTAAATGTATACTACCCTCTTATACAAAAATCTACCCAGAAATTAACATGCATACTTACTGAAAGGAACAATAACAAAGGACATATGGGTGACTACACTAAAGTGAATGGCACTTTCAATTAATGAAACTTATTTTAAGGACTTTGTCTAAAAGTGCCATCCATTTTAGTGTGCAGGTACTGTAATAGATTAGAGGTCACAAAAATGTAGAACACTGAGATTTTTCCCTTAATTGGTTTGCCCTTTCTCCATTGTTCTACAAGCACGCAGTTAGTATATACAACTAAGGGAGTATAGACAGCAAAGTCCACCTGTGCAGAAACATGTTTTTATGTTATTTTCTTCAACTTCACTGAAAGCATATCTGATTGTTTGGCTATGATAGGCTGACCTGTGTTGAACAAGCAGGGCAGTCTAACAACATTAATAGCAGAAAATGATTACAATGTTCTCAGCACACAAGCATTATGTGCGAGCAAATACAAACCCTACCTCTCAACTTTATAGATTCTCACAGAATGTTCTGATTTTTGCCTCATATTTATGCTCTGTTCCTCATAAAAATTTATGGTAAATCACTTATGATTGAAGTCACTAAATAATGACATACATTTGAGTTTCAGACTTTGTATTCTTCAACAAATGCACGCTAACACAAATCCTGTTTTAGCAACTTTCTACACTTATAAGACCAATATTTAAAATCTGTCCATATTTTTATTTGGTCTTTGACCCCCATTATTTTATGCTTTGTGCTGATCTCTTGCTCTAAGAAGTTGAGAGGTATGATAGAAAGTCACACAGACTGTATTTTTCTGGTATCATACGCTCTACAATATGATAATAAATTATCTTTATGGCACAAACAATGCTCCATGAGTTGGGTAATCCAGTGTTCTAAACATTTCCTGCAGAACTTGTCCCCTAGTGTAAAATGTAGGCTAATGTCACGTTAAGTGGCCGTTCTGAAATTTGACTATGTTCTTTCTTATGTAGTTTATCACCGCTGCTCCATGATGACAGGAGATATTTCTAATGGCATAGAACACCAATACTATTTATCTTTAACATTTTTAAGTGCATTGTTAAGTTGCCCACCAACAGTGCTACTCATTTCCATGGCAATCTGATACCACAGACATCAGAAAATGGTCAGAGAGTTATGGATAGAACTTCACCCCTGCACTCTTTCCTGGGTTAATGGTCAAATAAAGCAACCGCATGGAAACAAACCTAAAATAGATAGTTGGTGTAAAGAATCGCAGGCCTAAAGCAGATGCCCTACACTGACCACCTTAAAAAACTCCAGCTATACTCTGTTGCATATCGTCTACTCAGAGCCGATCTCTGCTTAACATACAAGGTAATGTCAAACCCAGAGCTGTTGGACATGCTACACTTAAATAAATTCCAATCCCTCAGAGCCACACGCTCCAGGGATCTAAACCTTGTCATCACAATAAACAATACATGCTGGAGGAATAGGTTCCTGACCCAGAGACTCCCCAGACTCTGGAATAGACTGTCTATACATGTCAAGCAGAGCGCCTCGTTGGCCCTCTTCAAACGGTACATTGACGATTGGATGGGAGAAAGGAAATTCACCCCGGGGATCATGTCAGTCGCCCTGCTAGACAGGGGTCCAGGAAGTAAATAGTGTGGGACGAAATAGCCAGGGAATTGTTATGGCTAGGCTTGTATAGGCCCTAGGGCCGATAGCCTAGTACCAACCTATGAACCTATTGAATCACTGTAGATCTGTACCAGATGTTAATACCAATCGAATGGGACCCTATTCATGCAATTTTGTGCATATTCCATATTTCTCCAGCTGGGGTATACTGTGCTGTAGGGAAATGGACCCAAACCCAAAAAGAAGGCTGCAGTCAATACTTTGTGTATAATTTGTATAAGGCACAACAGCAGGCAGGGAGTGATAATCCCTGGATAAATAATACATGTTGGCAACATTTGTTCAGTCAGTTTGGTGTGTTAATTAGGATACAATACCACAAAATATACTGCTGTTAAGCAATACAGTCTAAAAGCAGGCACATTCTTGTCTACTGTGTTTAGCCAGTTGTAAAGACTAATACATGCCTGAATAAAACTCTCATACTGCAACTATATGCATAAAAGATAACAACTCTGGCTCTGTAGCAAGTTTAGTACAGCAGACGTTTGTCACAGGCTTACACTTGCCAATTGCTTTGGTCTAAGACAAGAAGGCAGGTGTCACAGCATGCATGAATTAAAAATAAGATTTATGAAAACTCAGTCAGTTGTAAGTGGTTGCTTATGGCAGAAGATTGATTTATAATTAAGCTAATAAGCACTTATGAGTTTAAATATCATTATGAAATACTGAACCTCTGACAAAGCAAAACTTTAGTAAATTTTGATTTAAGTACCTGAGAATGGGTAGTATTAGGTGTAATAAGGAAAGCCTTGAAGAAGTATTTGTGAAAAGAGACAGAAGCGCAGACATCTACAAATGTAGATATAGATAACAGCAAGAAGAATGAGTCTGTTCAGTCTTCCCTTTCCACAGAACAGTACAAACTCCTTACATCTTATCATTATATTTACATGATTTCCATTGCCCATTCTATATTACACTTTGATATTTGCTTCCACAGCTTCTGCTGTCAGTCTTTTTTTAGTCTGTTTTTGCCTGGCAACACTCACCTCATGTCCCTTCGATCTTAAATCTACTTTTTACTCATTGCTCCATCATCCCTTCCAAGTATTGTCAGCCAAGTTTGATGTAGCACCTACCTGTGTGGGAAGATACGTCAGCACAGGAAGAAGGGGTGTGAGGTGCAGACACAGGGCAATGCAACTAGTTTACATTCCAGATTAGAGTTATCATACATTAATAACCCAGAATGCACAGCTGCATATACTAGAATATCACTCGTGCTTGGTAACACTTACAGGTGCTAATTTGATGCATCACTGGCATGTTGCTTCAGTAGTACCTTCCTCCCCTCAAAAAAAGAAAAAAAAAGGTTGGCCATTCAATGTATTCTCCTCTGGTGTCCCCCCATGACATATATACCCTGGTTAAAAATTCAAATATAAGCATACATGCATACATAAATGTTGCAGGACAAGATTATTGTTCTGCCTAGTGTGCCCGGTCATTGCACCTATCACCCTACAGCTGCTTCTTGGTCTCTCCTATTACCCACTTATCTTCATCTGTGTCAACCCCCACCCCCCCAAAGTGTTTCAAACTATTGATATCTCAAGCCACTTCAACTGCCCTGGAATCTTCATGTGGGGCATGGTGCCCCACCCTCACAGCTTATAATATATTTTAACCTTGAGGCCTTAGTCCCTTAAGTTAATTGTTGAACTCCAACACCAGTCATTAAATGACTGTCAGTAACATCATTTGATTCAAATACAGTGGGAGGAGACAGTTTCAACTGAGCTATTCATCTTCTGGCCTCTAGTTTGTCAATATCTTTCTTACTGAAAACAATAATTATCATTCTTAATGGGTCAGCTATGTATCTGCCAAAGAACTTTCAATTTCCTGCTCCATTTTTATTTGTACTCTAACACTACAGTACCCCTGAAATATAGGTAAGGCACCCTGTAAGCTAAATATTTTAGCCTATATTCCATCAGTACAGAGCTATAAAACTCCTGACACATTACATGAAAGTCATGGAGTTGTTGATTGATTAAAAAAATGTGCAAGGTAGTAGAGAGTAAGATAGGAGATGAGCAGTTTGAATTCAGTTCAGGATGAAGCACAAGTGATTCAATGTTTGCCGTAAGACAGATAGATGAGAGGAAGCTAGAGATGAGGAAAGAATCTAACCGGGCATTCCAAGGTTTGGAGAAAGCATATGGCAAAGACCCAAGAAAGCTGATTTGAGCAGCCCTGTGGTAGTTTGGAGTCCCAGAAACATTGATAGAATTAGTGCAAGCTATGTACAAGGACCTGATGACTTGGGTACATACAGTGCTCAGTCTCACAAAGGGGTTCCCAGTGGGAGTGGGTGTGCACTAGGGTTCAGCTCGGAGACCACTGCTGTTCATACTGGTGATGGACTACATTAGCAAACAGGTCAGGGGGATCAAATCAACAAAGTTGCTGTAAGCAGATGATGTGGTATTACAGGCAGACTCTGAGCAAGAACTTCAGCAAAGGACAGGGGAATGGAATGTAAAATTGAAGTCACATGGGATTAAACTGAGTACAGATAAGACAGTTATAATGGGAGCAAATGGTGGAGCTCAGAAGAAGCTGAAAATTGAGATAAAAGGGAAAATAGTGGAAAAGGTTAACAGCTTCAAGTATCTAGGAGGGGTGATTGTGGATAAGGGAAGTCTGAATGAGCAGGTCAAAGCTAGAATCAGAGGGGCTGCAGCCAACTGGCACAGAATGTCAGGTGTAATATATTACAGAAGAATGTCAAAGATGCTGAAAAGTAAGGTGTACAAAACAGTGGTGCAACCAGTATTACTGTACAGTACAAAAAGCTGCCAGTAAAGGAAGAGTAGTTGGGGAAGTTAGACGTGATGGAAATGAAGTGCCTGAGACAGGTGGTAGGATGCACCATGCAAGACAGATGAAGAAATCAGGACGCAAGAGCAGAAGCTAACTTAGTTCCAATTGCAATAAATGTCAAAGAGAACAGATTATGGTAGTTCAGACACAGGCAGAAAAGTAGAAAAAAATCTGGTGAAGAAGATTTGGGACAGACAGGAAGAAGACAAGAGGAAATGAGATCATCCAGGAAAGAGGTGCATGGATTGTGTGAGAGAAGACCTGCGACAGTCAGGAATGAGTGTCAAAGAAGACAGGGCAGTGGCACTGAACAGAGATGGCAACATGGCAGCAGTTGACATGACACCCCAACCCCATGTAGAAAATGGAATAAAGGGGGCTGATGGTAATGATTCCATATTATTTTACAATGTGCCCCCAAGATGAAATTATACAGAAAAATGCTGTCCATATATGGTGGAGTATGGCTTTTTGACTTTACTGTATTATTAAAGATGTGTGCTTTCAGAATTTCTAAAATGCATTATGAATGGTTTCATTTTAAGGGTATTTTGCACACATCACACAATGCCTTGATAATGAAATATGTGTACATGTCTTTGTATTTGCAGTTCTGTAGTTTTCCAAGGTCCTTTTGGCTGGGTCTTCTATACATCTACTTGGTGTCTTTCATTTTCTTTGCCTCAACTCATGCAGCACAAAATATAGCACATGACTTTGGCGTAAAAGAAAAATATTAGTCAACTCAGTCATTTTCTGCAGAGGTGAAAGTTTAAAGGGCACTTCATACTTTGTTAATTGTTTTACTGTATCAAAAATAAATCCTCTGGCTAATTTACTCAAATAGTAGTTAGTGATTCAGTAGTTAGGAAACCACAGATGAAATAATGGTAAAATAGGAGTAGAAGAGTTGTCCAAAGATTTGTTGAGAAGCGATTTACCCACTCACAAGTAAATATAGTCTGCCAGGTGGAAGGACCTTGCTAGAAGTTATATTTACCTGAAGACCTGTTGTGGAGTCTTTGCTATTTGTAGGGTTGGGAAGAACCACCTGATTGGGGGGGGCAATATTGGAAAGATTCAGTAAGAGAGATGAATAAATTGTTTTTAATTTAGTCTTATAATCTGTAGCAGGTAGTGAACCAGGCAGAAATCCAGCAAAATAAAATAGTTTGAAATTTCATTTTGTGAACTTAACATAGTTCTGATGGCAGACAATTGAGTTACTCCCCTGTTATGATAGAGTTTTAAATAAATACATCTGAACTTTACTACTCATTTGCTACATTTTTTAACCAGTAAGCCCAGTTTGAACAATGCAGATAATCAACTGGCATAGGAATAATTTCAGTGGAGAGCTGGATAGATCTCTAACCATAGGAAACAGTGTCAGAGAGTTAAAACGATTTCACTGCACTGGTCATGCAGGTCTGTAGTGGTACAGGTTAGGACTGAAAGTTGCAATATAAAAAGCTTATTGCTATAAGTCTTCAAACACTGTATACTCTGATACTCTATGGGGAATTAAATAGTAATACAATTTGATAAAGCAACAAATCAAAATATTTGAGACACCATGACCAGTCATTAAGTAAAATGTGACAAGTACTGCCATTTCATATAAAGGCCCAATAACAAGATTAATGGTTGAAGTGTTTTTACGAACCCTGGTAAGCGTTATTAATAACCCATCCTTCTTAGTTTGAGAGGTTTCTTTTAAAGGATGTGAAGATGTGCAGTTTCAAACATAATAGTAGTGAGTTTCATTTTAAACTTCAGTGATGCAAGTTCTCAAGTAGGATGTTAATTGTTCAGAAAAGCACCTTAGGCAGCAAGTATTGTATTAGGGCTCCCTGTGAGTGAGGTTGTGATCAAGACTTAAAGTAGTTTAACATGTAATTCAAGTCTAACCACCCCAGACCACATATCCTCCACTGCTGCAGTCTACTTACTAACGAGGATGTCATGTGCAGTTTATTAGCAGTACCTTACTGGGGTCAGATTAATTGCACCAAACAACAGTCAAGTGTTATGTTCTATCTTAACAATTTTGACTCTTGATATTTTAGAAGGCAGTCTTTTTAACCTGTATATGAGGCTGACCTGTCCTTGAGTTTGGTGTTGGGAGTGTGAAGATGAGTACAGCATGATTTTTCTTGGTGTAGGTTAAATCCCAGATATTTAGTTGGTGAGGGAATTTTTTCACTTGTGATTTGCAGTTGTTTTTAAGTACATAACATTTAAATGTAATTGCTTTGCTACAAGGACAGGCATCTAGAATTTTTTCAGGATTTATAAGACTGCCTTTCTGTATAGAGTGTTTCTACAGAGAAAATCTCAAGTGCCAGGATGTGAGTAGATGAATGCTGCATTGTTTCTCTACAAAACAAGATTTAATGGATAATTTCTCCAAATCTTGTATATCAAAAATGCCTAGAGCATGTGAGGGAAACCCCATTATCTCCTAATGAAGGAGAAACTTCTATACTCCCAAGAATAAAGGTCAGCTGGTGTGGCGGGTGAGACTCTCAGACCCCCACAAATAAATATAACCTGCACTGACATTATTATACTTTTGGGTATGTTACATTTACCTGGGCTGGCTTCATTATCCAAAAATTTAGGAAAGCAGATATGATGGGTTCTGCTTCACTGATTCTAACTTTTGTCAGGCTTCATTATTTAAAAGCTTTAAGAAAACAGATTTGATGGATCCTGCTTCACTGATTCTAATTCCTGACAAATCTTTGTGCTCCTATTTTTAACATTATTTTATTTGATTTATCATAAACTTCAGGACACTATCAAATTAGCAAATGTGTAGAAAAGCAATGGGTTGAACACTGACTAATGCAGCACTCCCATACTTCCATATTCTCTAGCCCACACTGAATTAAAAAAAGGGGGCTGACTGAGTCACTGAGCCATGTTAGGAACAGTACGTAAATTAGTGTTAGTTCCAACTCCTTCAACACTAATACTATATCCATTGCCCAAATTACCATAACTTGTGTTATTGTCCAAAAGGGAATGACTTTGTCCTGAGGGGATAGAAGAAGCTTCTGTACTTATAAATCCCTCCACTCGAGAATGGCCAGATAAACTTGCAACCTGTTGTGTAAGCTGCTGAATCAACTGTGTTAAAAGTCCAATCTTAGTGGTCACATCTTCTAGAGAAGGTTGCGAAGCATTTCCCATGGTAAAAAACAGTAAAGCCATGTAGGGACAAACCAAGGACCACAAAGAATCAAAAATAATACCAGATCCAAATGGAAAACAAAACACAACCAGAAAAATATAAATGTAAATGAGTTTTGATTAAGAGCTTTTGTCCAGCGTATATCACAAACGTCTTCAGAACTGAAAAATGTTATTAACTGCAAACATTTAAAAAGTCCTCCAAAATTAATCACATGCATATTCCAGTCCAGTAAAACCCCAGACCATAACAGTTATCTTTTAATTCTTACACTCCCACTCTATATGACACAGCCATATGATTCATACCGGCTAATGGTGCCTTTGCTTGGACATCCCTGACAAGGGATTAATCCGTGCTTAAGACCACATTCTGAGTTCTATCCTTTCTGATAAAGTCCCACACTAGCTGGCTCAACCTCTTATCTTCTCAACCCCTGAGCTCAGAACCTCTGAGACTGAACGTGCCTGATTCAAAGTCCCCATGAGTTTATACCTCTTTCACCTCCCTCACTACTTTATTTTCCTCCCCACTTGCTTATCCTGCTCCATTGGCATGCCTGAGGTCTGATCATTGTACCAGTCCAATAGTATTACCCATATCCTTTATGTTAATCTTCAGGATCATAGGAGCTTACTAGGCTAACAGCCCCAAGGTCCTTACAAGCCTAGCTAAGTTCAACCAGTGTTCCCAAGGGTGTCTGGTTCAAGGAGGCACTAAAATCAAAGCACCTAGGGCCTCTGTCCAAGAGGGAAACAGGTGGAACCCCCCCGGGTTGAATTTCCAGTTACCCATCCAATCATCCAAATTACACTTAAACAGGGCCAACAAGGGGCTTTATTTAACATGAATAGGAAGCTTGTTCCAAAGGTGGGGCAACCTCTGTGAGACAAATCTGTCTCTCCAGCAAGTTCTGTTGATGTCACATACCAAGTTAAGGTCCTTTGAGTGAGTGACCTGTGCCCCATTTGACTTGCAAAGGTGCAGCATTTCCATTAAATCTGGGTCAGAGATTGCTTTATATGCAAGGCATAGGTTGCCTCTGAGCAGTCTGTATAGCACAGAGTAAAGTGACAATGATTTCAGTCTGTCCGCATAAGACAGATCTTGAAGACCCTGAGTTTTCTTTGTAAGGAACCTTTGTGGTCTCTCCAATTGTTGAAGGTGTTTGGAACATACCAAAGGGAGGATTGTACTCTATTACTGGCCTGACAAGGGAAGAGTACAGGGGGGATTATAACCTTTTTTTTTTTTTTGGAGGCAATGTCCTTACTTATGAGATGAGCAGTATAAAATGCCCTTCTTAACCACTGTGGAGACATGGTGATCAAAGTTAAGGTTGCTGTCAACCTGTGTGCCCAGATCTCTCAGCACTGACTGTGTGCTTAGGGTATTGCTATTGATGTGGTAGTTTGCAAGAACATCACCCTTGCTGAAGGGGATAATGCATTTGTTGCATTAAGTTTAAGACCATGACTTTGCACCAGTCATTAGTCTGTGTAAGAACGTCTTGCAAGATGTTGACATCGCTAGAGGTTTCAATGATTGCTCCCAGTTTGCAGTCATCAGCAAACTTTGTCAGGCACAGTCCTTTAGTTTTAGTCTGTACTTTGGGAAGTAGATTCTGAACAGTAGAGGTCCCAGAACAGATCTATGTGGAACACCACTGGTTACAGGTCTACTGGAGGATGTGAAGTCCCTTAATTTGACCGTATAAGTTCTATCAGTGAGACAGTTTGTAACTCACCTGACAATATATGTGTAGATACCCAGTTGGGTGAATTTATCAATGATGCCTGAGTGGGGGGATTGCGTCAAAGGCCTTGGCTAAATCTAGGTAGACCGTATGCACAGATTTGCTCTTGCCTACTGTCTCAAAGAAGTCCACCAAGTTTAACAGGCATGATCTCCCCTTGACAAAGACAAACTGGGTGGGATCGAGCATTCGTTGACTTCCTATATCTTTGTTAATAAGGTCCATGAGGATTCATGCTATGGCTTTGCAGATAAGGCTGGTCAGGCTAATGGGTCTATAGTTCCTGTACAGTGGATGCACCCCCTTTGTGCAAAGGGATGAAGGTAGCTGTTTTCCATTCCTCTAGGACGAAGCTAGTGCTCAGTCTTAGGCTGTGATTGAAAAGCATGTCCAATGGTGATGCTAATTCCTGTTTTAACCCATGTAGAACACAGCTCGGGATGTTGTCTGGTCCCATAGAGGCTGTATTTTTGGCCTTGGAGAGAGCATTTAAGACCTGCTCCTCGGTGATACTAGGTGGGGGACTGGTGTTAGGGATGCTATGAGGTATATGTGGTGGGGATGAGGGAGTGAACTTTTCACTGAACCTGTCAAGCCAGCAGGTTTGCTATATCCACATGTTCTATATATGTAGTACCATTAACTACGAGACAAGCGCAAATTTGGGCCTTACCTTTGAGGTTACAGGTGTAACTAAAGAACACTTGTGGTCATCCTTAGTTAGCGAAACTAGTTTGGATTTGTAGTCAGCTTTGGAGGACTTCACTAAGTCTTATTTGCTTGTTTAAGTTGAGAAGGGAGTGTTTCCAGTTTTGAGACTGTTCCTTCCTACTCTTAGACAGCAGTTTATTTCTCCTATTGTATAGCCTATTAATGGTTTGAATGTGTGGAAGGAAATGTAATCTGGTATAGCTGGGGTGCTCTCATCTGCCTTAATCTAGGTTTCAGTGACTGCACAAATGTCAGCATCTTCCAGGGTGAGGACTGCTTCCACTGAGTGCAGTTTCTGGTTTAGACTCCTGGCATTTGGCAGCATAACCCTGAGGTTGTTTTTAGAGGGTATTTTATGTTGGGAATTTTGTTCTTGTGACATTGTCTAAAAAAAGCACTAGGGGGATGGCAAGAGTCTTAGCCAGTAACCAAAATCCCAGGGTTGACAGATGAAGACCATCTCTGGCAAAGCATCAAGGTCTGCCGACCATTTCATCCCATGCTGACAGATACTGGATCCCCTTTGAATGACACCAGAAACTAAGCCAATTGTTGAAGTCAATCATTTTTTGTTTGTATTAACATATCATTCTAGGCGAAGGTAAAATGCTGCTTAAGGCTAGAGACATACCTGCCTAAGACACACAATCCAAAAGTTCAGTCATGTTTCTCTTCATATAGTCCGGTGAGGTACATCTCAAGTCATTCACAACAACATGGACTATGAAGGAGTCATAACAGTGCCTGTTGTTGAGAGACTTGAGTGCATGTGTGATGTGGCAGAGCTTGGCATCTGACAGACAGCTGACTGTGATATTTTCCTTATCCATCCTGGTGAAAGGGACATCTGTGTGTCTCACAATTGAGTCACCTATGACTAAGATGTTTGTGTTTATGTTATGCCTTAGGGGCTTGATGGGTGTAACACTGGTGTGTGATACATTCTGTGTATTATGTTCTGAAAATGATGTATTATGTGAAGTATGCTTGTGTTTGGGAGGTCTCTGATGTTTAGGTAAGCTTCTTCTAAGGACCCCTTACTTATGTAGGTTTATGTGTTGCTGGTTTGGTAAGTGCAGGAGGTGAGGTGGGCATGATGACAACCTGCTTAGTATCAGATGGACTGAGTGGTGAGTGACAGAGCCTGGTTTCTAGGTTCCTGATATAGATGCATCTCTCACATAATGAATTTGTGTGGACTAGAAGAAGTGGGTTGTCAGTGTGCACATGAGGCAATTGCTACTTTGCCTCAGGATGCCCATGTCGACCAGGCTGGCTGGAGAAACTATGCGAAATTGTCCATCCATGATGCTAGGTAAGTTGATGTGGTCAGAAAACAGGGAGAGGACAGGAAGGAACAGGTAAAGTAGAGGACAGGAGAAGTGGACACAAATATTAAGGACTAGTGGTAGGATCTGTGTTGGTACCTCAGGAGCTATGCTGAATGTATCACCTGTCAGTAAGGAACAATCATGAGAGCTCACTGCTGGAGCACCAGCAGAGTACAAAGGGAACATTTGCAGGCAAAAGTGTTTGCGTCTATAACCACTAATGGTACACCACTGCACTGCAGTGTGCAATGCACAAATGTTGTGTTATGTAGCAAACGAGCACAAACTGATCTAAATAAATTAACCAATAAAAAGCTCAAAACTGAGCCTTGTTCCAGCAGCCTTCAATCAAATGAGTTCTAACTGCACACTCCTGCCACTAGGATGCAGGGGAACCCTCTCCAACAGAAGATGGCCTGATTTAGTGCTCAAGTTATACAAACAGAATTAGATTCAGCAGGTCTGAATCTAGTCTATGCCACAGCAATCAAAGTGCAACAATTTCAGAACAAAAAAAAAGTTCAAATAAGCAGTGATATGGTAAAAAATGCATTTGAAAAGTACAATATACAGTGAAAAATTCTACTTACGTTTTGCAGAGATCAACAGCTTGATTCATACCGCTCAACCATACTGAATCTCTCTGTTTTCCCCATTTTTTGAGGTCCAAATAATGGGGTGCCATGATTCCCAAGTGACACCCCTTAATTTCCAAATTTCCCCGCTATTTTTTTGTTTAATTTTTTTTTCCAGCCTGACATCATCATGCGGAACGTGCACAGTGACGACAGCTTCATCCAGCCTGTCAGAAATCAGCTGAGAGCTGCTCTGAGCCCAATGAGAGAGTTTACAAGAGGGGCGGGACAGAAGAGAACTGAAGCCTGAATATGAACACTGAGCTGCTACACATTCTGTTCTTTCCAGGTAAAGCACTGAGCTGCTACAAATTTACTTCCGTACAGTAGAACACCCTGGGATTTATCACTTCACTGCTGCTGCATTAGTTTCCTTAGATGTTTATGTGCTACCAACCTGCCATTCAGAAGTGGAACACATGCAATTTGAATTGCATTCTGAAGTACTGTCTGCTGCATTAACGCATTTATTTTATTTGAAATACTGTCTGCTGCATTAATGCATTTATTTTATTTGAAGTACTGTCTGCTGCATTTATTTTATTTGAAGTGCTGTCTGCTGCATTTATTTTATTTGAAGAACTGTCTGTTGCATTTATTTTATTTGAAGAACTGTCTGTTGCATTTATTTTATTTGATGTACTGTCTGTTGCATTTATTTTATTTGAAGCACTGTCTGCTGCATTTATCTTATATGAAGTACTGTCTGCTGAATTTATCTTACTTGAAGTGTGTGTGTGTGTGTGTGTGTGTGTGTGTGTGTGTGTGTGTGTGTGTGTGTGTGTGTGTGTGTGTGTGTGTGTGAGTGTGTGTGTAATGTCCCAGGTAGATACATCTGGTGGTTAGGGTCACTCAGGCTCAAAAACTGTACCTTAGGTACAAGGAGCAAGAGCCCGAGTTCTCTACCTATACCACCACTTCTGATTGAAGGAGTTATATTTCTCAACTGTACAACTTTTTACATAATGTCTGGAATGTGTTTGGCTCATACTTTTGTTCTGTTCCTCTTAAAATTTGGATGGTGCAGTGGTAGTGTTGTTGCCTCACAGCAAGAGGTTCTCTGGTTCGATTTTTGGCTGAAGTGCCTTCTGTGTGGAGTCTGCATGTCCTCCCTCTCTTTGTGTGGGTTTCCTCTGGGTGGTCCGGTTTCCTCCCACAATACAAAGATATGTGTCTGAAGCATTTCTCCCCAGGCCTCTGCTGAAAATTAGATATGCTCTAAGTCAGACTTTCCCCAGTAAACAAATGTTAAAAATCATAAAATTTATTTTATTCTGGAAAATCAGTGAGAACTGAATTCACTAAATAATGATAGCCATTTAAGTTTGTCTTCCTATCTTTTAGTAAACACATGATAACAAATTTTATTTTAGAAACTTTCTAAGATTACACAAGCAATGTTTAAAATGTGTCCCGTTTTTGGGCTTTTGTCCCCCCAATAAAATTTGGCTTTTTTCCTGATTTTTATGTGCTGCACAGTTCTTCAGGGAAAGAGAAGTTTAGTGCTGCTTATGCAAAGTATACTTGCATTGTTAGTGGCACAATAGGTAGTATACTTGCTTTTGCTGCAGAAGGCTGTGGGTTCTACTCCCACAGTCTGTAGATGGATTGCTGCAGTCCTGAGAATATCCTCCTTTGGCAGGGATGGCTAGTAACTATGAACCGGTTATCAGTTAGCTCTCCATTCCCTATTGAAATATTACTAGCTTATTTTTTTAATGTAACACAGGCAATTTATTCTTCAAGGGCATCAGGCACTTTACTTGTAGACAAAATAATGAAATATAAAATTGTTTGCTAGCAGCAATATAGTCACAGATATCTTTAACATGGAATTTAGATGACTTTTACTTCTGCAGAGATTGTGTATATTTACTCATACTGGTGGATTGTAGACGTTTGAGTAGACTTTTATGATAGAAATGTTCTGAACTGGGCAGTTTTGTCATTATTGGTTCATGCATTTTGTTTCATTGCTTATTGGAAAAATGTTAAAACAATAAATTTATAATGCGCTCTAACAAGTGTGCTGTATTATACAAGGAATATAATTTAATAAAGTCAGGAAGGTGTATCAAAGAACACATGTATGTTTCTTGTTTCATGTGCAAGGGGCCTATGATTTGAAAACAAACCAAAGGTAATCTTTATCCACCACTGGCCAGATGCATTTTCTTTGGATGTGGGTTTTAGTGCTGTTTCAATGAATGTGAGTTTCAAGGATAGAGAAGTTTTAATGCTAAGTCTATTTTCATTGTGAGACTGTATTGCTTTGTTTAGCAGATGTCTATTAGTGTTTGTGCTATAAAATGTAAAATAAAATCCAAATAATTATTGTAGAATTAAAGCAGTATGCACATTAGTGTTTATGGTAAATGGAGCAAAACAGCCAGGTAATGGGACACTGGAATGGCTGCAGGGGGACTCTGGGGCCATATTTTGGTTGCCTGTTTGAAAGTTGGTATCCCACAATTCCATCTGGAGTGGGTGTGGTTACATAATTATATACGCAAATTTTATGTTAATCAGCGTACAAATTTGTACCTATTTTTCATGGGCCTTTGTCCAGATTTTTGATGTTTCCAGGTTGAGAGATATGGATATCTTGGATTTCCTTATGTAGCAAATGAGAGCGAACCAATTTAAATTAACCAATAAAAAAAGCTCAGAACTGAACCCTGTTCCAGCAACCATCAATCAGATTAGTTCTAACTGCACACTGCTGCCACTAGGATGCGGGGGAACCCTCTCCAACAAAAGATGGCCTGGTTTACTGCTCGAGTTATACAAACTGAACTAGATTCAGCAGGTCTGAATCTAGTCTATGTTACAGCAAACAAACTGCACCAATTTCAGAAAGCAACAGTTGAAATAAGCAGGTGCAATAAGCCTTCAACCTTCAGGGTGCTTACCTTAGATTTTTGAGTCAATGAGTTTCATTTGGTATGTTTTTTCCTCACTGATCTTGCATTTGATATCCTTCTTTAAGTAAAATGCTGCTTCTCTTCCATTCCATCCTCCCATCTGTCTTTTTGAATAACCTATACTATGGCACCTCCATGTAAATTGGATTTTTGGATGGGAGATGAAGTATAGTAGGAGTCAGTGTACTAATATGGTCTTGGAGAAATCCACTGCTGCAATCAATTCAGGAACTTATGTCCATGCCCCCCCCCTCCATTTCTTGTCGATTTCCTTGTTTCTGTGATACCAGCAGAACCACATTTTCCTTCCACAGCACCGACTTTCAGACTAGAGGTCTACATGAATTGCCCCACATTACTATCCAGACATGCACCGACTTTCACTGTCCTAGAAGTCTACATGCATTGCACCACATTACTATCCAAACATGCTCTGAATCACTCTTTTTTTCCTCTGCTATTTTTAAAGTCTTTTTTTCTCCTTTTACAAATCACCTGAATATCTACCCACCTTATGCTGCTTCTGTGACTCCCTACTCTTTTTCAGTCTTTGTTTTAAAGTGCAGTTATTGAGGCATATCTTTTCAGTCCAGCCGGGCTTTGACTGGCACTGTCCTTCTAAGATAAGTTAAAGTTTGTCTTGCATATAGAGTTAGTTTCCATGTCACGTATCCCTCATCATTTAACCAAGTTCTTCTGTCTTGTTTAGTACCATGGCCAGACTAGAAAATATTTTATTTAGCTTTGGCTTTTCTCACAGCTTTTTAACAGGGTTCCATCACTGAGAACCTATTGGCCTTTCCTTTTCTCTTGAGTATCACCCCCTTGGTGTGTCTTGTCGTGGCATTTAATTAAATTATTTAGTTCTTTATATTTCTATTCAGATATTACTAATTCCTTGGCATACACTCATACTGCCCTTTGGTTTTCTATTTAGAGCTCTTTTAGTTTCAAAATACATGTGTGGCTCTTCAGGTGCCTTACACTAATTTTAAGATATCCATTTAGATTCTAGACATTATGGACATTAATTTCCCATTGGTCTCCTGCCCTTTGTATCTGAGAAAGTGATTCTGGCAGATACGTTAATATACTATAGTTCAACAGCCTTTCAACATATGATACCCCATTTTTAGTGCTCTTCACCACCTTACCACTACACATGCTTATTCCCTTGTTACTGGCCTAATACTCTTCTTCTCCTAGACCATCGTCCCAAGTTATTTTTAACTTTTTAAAGTTATTTCTTGGAGTATTTGGTTCCCCGGATTTTCCACTGACTGGAACCTGTTCCTATCCTTATATTATATGATCATATTTATGATTTTAGTTTTGTTCTATCTTCCTTTATAGCACTGGGATTTGGACCTTTCACTTGTGTATGTCATCTTTTTATATTACATTACAATCGTTTATTCTCTACATAAAAAAACAGCCAACCCAAAGGCTAAACTGCACTCCAAACAATCAAAAAACTATCAAAATATGCAAGGAGAAAAAAAAAGCAGGGAAACCTTAGCATAACAAACTTTAATTGCCGCATTAGTAAAAAAAAAACTTCATTAGAAATCAAAAAACTCTCACATCCACATTGCTTTAAATACAAATGTCAACCAATAAAAAACTAAAGACAATCAATTAATGGAACATTAAATAGAAGAGCTGGAACTCTCAAAGTACCCTTACCCTTCGTTCTTTTGCAAGACATTTAATATTAATAGCTTCATTTAAACCTGGGGGAACATCAGCTCTTAACCTGCCATCTTACTTCTCTTGTCTCAAGAACATTTTTGTAGTCTCCACCTCTCTTACTTTCTAAAACCTTTTCTAGAATAGCAAAGGTAATTTTTTTTAAATTCTCACATAAAACATAAAATAGAATGCCTATAAAGAGTATTATTGGTATCTTTTGTTTTAAGTGCATAAAGATGTTTGCTTATTCTTTGCCTTAAGCTTCTGGTTGTCATTCCTACATAAAAACTACTACATCCAGAGCACAACCCAATATATATAACCCCTCTAGCATCACAACTGAACCTACCAGGTACGTTAATAGTGTATAAAACATGATCCAAGCAGACAAATGACCCTTCACTAATAAACCTACTAACGTTGCACCTATAACACTTATACGTGCCTAAGGGTTTGGTTGTACTTGGGAGACAAACTCTGGTATTGTCTTGTTCTAATATATATTTAATGCACCTATATTTTGTATATGTAAATTTAGGGTCTCTCCCAAAACTAACCTTAAATCTTGATTACCAGAAATAATTCTCCAGTTGCTCTGTATTTGTTTAATACTGACATTATCCACTGACATGTCCAAACAATAGGAGGGAATTATATTTTTCATATCATTATTTCAATTAACATTTCTACCACCCTCAGGCCTACTATTCACTATTTCTTGATCTAAGTTTTTGTTGCTTTAAAAACCTACCTGAAGAAAAGGGCAAAATTGTGTATCCTTTTAGAAAATACTTTATTAGCTGAAATAACTAACCTTTCCCTGGAGTAACCCCTAGATAGAAAAGGGAAGATATAAATTCTACTTCCTTTAAAAAAAACCCTTGTCTATACTAGTCATTTGAGACACTCAAATGAACTGACACCTAGTTATATTGTTTTTCATAAACTTAGGATGGTTGCTATTAAAAGGCAAACAGCTATTTGAAAAAGTTCCCTTTCTAAAAATACTACTATTAAAAACATTGTAATCCATATTCTAGTAAAAAGAGTGGGAATATAACATGGGTGCACAAGATACTGAAAAGAAAAAGCCAAAGGATCAACATATCAGGATGAGCTATGAAGACAGAGGAGGGTAGAGATCATAGGAGGTTACTAGGCTAATGGCCCTGGGGCCCTTACAAGCCTAGCCAAGAGTTTATTCCCAAAATAGAACCCTCAGTCAGCACCTGTCACTCTGGTCAATGAGGGACAAAGGTGGAACCCCTGGGACAAACTTGTGGTCTCTCATCCACTCATCAAGGTTGTGCTTAACAGGGTCAGCAAGGTACTCTGACATGTATGGGAAGTCTATTCCACAGACAGGGCAGCCTCTGGGAGACAAACTTGTCTCACCAGCAGGTTTTGTTGATGTTGCATATTAGATTTAGGCCTATCGAGTGGATAATGCGCGAGGAGTTAGACTTATGGATATGGAGCATCTCTAGTAGGGCAGGGTCCGATATTGCCTTGTAGGCGAGACACAGATCACCTCTGAGCAATCTGTAGGATACAGAGTAGAGTGATAGTGATTTCAGCCTGTCTGCATAGGACAGATGTTGGAGGCCATGGATTCTCTTTGTGAGTTATTTTATGGCCTTTCCAGTTGGGGCAGGTGTTTAGAAAGGTACATACCAAATGGGGCATTATACTCAATTATAGGCCTAATGAGGGAGGAGTACAGAGAGGTAATAACCTCCTTTTTTCTGGATGCAATCCCTTGACTTATGAGCTAAACCAAGTTAAAGGCTTTTCTGACCACTGCTGCCACGTGGTTGAATATGAGATTGTTGTCAACTTGAGTACCCAGGTATTTTGCCACAGGTTGTGTGCTTAGGGGATTGCCATTGGTGTGGTAATCAGTAGGGGCCATGTTTTTGCCGAATGGTATGATAATACATCTTTTTGTATTTAACCTAAGGCCATAAATTTGCACCAGTTATTTGTAGCTGTGAGACCCTCTTGCAGTATGTTACCATCGTCTGGGGAGTCAATGACAGTACCCAACTTACAATCATCCGCAAACTTGGTCAGCCACAGGCCCTTTATCTTTGCCTGGACCTCTGAAAAGTAGATGTCAAACAGTAGGGGTCCTAGGACAGATCCCTGGGGAACACCACTAGTGACAGGTCTGCTGTCGGAGGTGGTGGCCCCTATTTTGACCTTGTGGGTTCTATCAGTGAGCCAGATGACCACCCACCTGACGAGATAGGGATTTACACCAAGTTGTGTTAGCTTTTCGATGATGTCCAAGTCAGGGATTGTGTCAAAGGCCTTGGCCAAGTCAATGTAAGCTGTATGTATTGCCTTTCCCTCATCCAGGGCCTTGGTGACAATCTCAAAGAAGTCAACCAGGTTCAGTAGGCAAGATCTGCCCCTGAAGAATCTGAATTGGGTGGAGTCAAGTGCTTGGAGATTGCCTGTGTCCTTGTTTATGAGATTTATAATACGCTCCATGGCTTTACAGTTCAGACTTGTCATGCTAATGGGGTGATAGTTTCACAGGTCAGTAGCGGCACCACCTTTGTGCAAGGGGATGACAATTGCAGTTCTCCACTCTGCTGGAATGAAGCCTGTAATTAGGCTGTGGTTGAATAGGGTGCTCAATGACAAAGCTAGTTCTTGCTGGAGATGGTGCAGAATACAGCCTGGGACACTATCAGTTCCCATGGAAGCTGTGTTCTTTGCCTTGGATAGGGTCTTTAACACTTTATCTACAGAGATGTGAGGTGTGGGACAAGTATCAGGGATGTCGAATGGACCTTTGGGGGTGATAGGGGTGAAGTTTGCACTGAACCTATCAGCTAGCAGGTGGGCCAAGTCAACAGGATTAGTGTAAGTTGTACTATTAAGTACCAATTAGAAACAAACCTGGGCTTTGCCATGGAGGTTCCTGACGTAACTGAAGGACTTGTGGTTTCCCTTTGTATCAGAGGCTAGTTTTAACTCATAATTCCTTTGAGGTTTTTCACTAGTGATCTAATTTGTTTGTTGAGGCTGAAAAGGGAGATTTTCCAATTTGAAATTTGTTCCTTTTTTATCCTTGGACAACTGTTACTTCCCTTTGTTGTAAATCCTGCTGATAGAGGATGTATACGAGATAGGTTTGTGTTTCCTTGAGGAGCAGGTTTTAGTTCTGTTGGGTATGGCTGAGTCCATGCAGTTGTACAGGAGCTTGTATACTGCACTGATGTACTTTTCAGCATAGTTGTCTGCATCCTCGGGGGGGGGGGGCAGTGGTGTGAAGGTACTGATATCCTCCCTTAGGAGGTTGTAGTCAGCTTTTGAGATGGTTATGGCTGGGGAGGGGTTGGGTGGGATAGAAACTTTGAGACAGACAAATGATCTGATCTCAGCAGGGAAGAACATACTATGGGAGTGGTGCAACGGTCATCCATGTTGGTGAGAACCAGGTCCAGAATGTTATCTCCCCTTGTGGGGGTGCTGGACCCAGTTCCAGACCTTCTTTCTCACACTTCTGGAATGCATCGCATGGACATAGCAGCCCTTAATTTAACTGCATGGTTTCTCCACTTCCTATAATGGTCAGATAGTGCAGGCTTTAATCACAGGTTGTACATATTTTAAGATCTTCCCTGAAGCCTTCTGCCAAAAAAGTTTATGGAAGTAAATGGAAGAGGTTCTCTCTTTGGACATCTAGTAGGGAAACAGGTCACTTTTCTGCCCCTCTCCCTGCCATCTTAGAGTTTCTAAGTGGTCTTTTTTATGAAAGGGCTAGCTTTTTTACCATCAAAGTTCAATTGACAGCCATTTTGAACTTCCACACAGGAGAATCGCAAACTTCCATTGCTTCCTTAAGGTCATCTAAAATGTTCTTAAGTGGCACTTTTCTTCTCTGTCCTCCCTGGGACTTTATCTTCCTTCAAGCATTGACAAATCCTCCATTTGAGCCTGCAACTACAATTGAAATGATATATCTTTGTTGGGAGACACTTTTCCACCAGTGGTTACTTCGGCTGGAAGGAAATCAGAACTTCAAGCTTTTTCTTGTAAACCTCCATATTTGGTATTCCACAAGGAGAGGGTATCATTTAGGACCAGTCCCACCATTCTTTTCCAGATGGCTTCAGAACTCTAGCTGAATCAGGTCATTAATCTCCCCATTTTCTTTCTCCATTTTTTTCATTTTGTAGTTAAATTTAAAAAAGACTGTGGATTCAGGAAGATTTCTCTACATGGACTCCTTTTTCCCCATACCTACCTCCTTACAGCTGACTATCAGCTCCTATGAGCTTTTCTTCTTGTTCGCTGGGTCTACTGACTTGCCTTATCCTCCCCTAGGCTCATCCCAACCCACATCCAGGGTCAGTGAGAAGATCATGGTATTTGGTGCAGTATGTCCTAACCCCCCCACCCCACAGTACCTTTGTGAACACTACAATGGCTGCATTCAAGAGGTGCATGCACACTTCAACTCATGAGCAACCACCAGACCAAGTGGCATACTACTTGGAGCATAGTGCTTGCCTGACTCTTAATGTCGCTATTGCAGCGAGCCTAAATAGTCTCACTCCCCCAAGGATAGGCGAGTCAGCAACAAGCACTCATTCCCATCCTCTACCACTCGGTCCATCCAGCACCCATCCAGCTAGTCAAAAACAGGTCATCTGAGGGGTACATAGATGTATTTATGCATTTAAATGTGGGTAGAAAGCAACAAGGAATGGCCTGAAGAGAAATAAATGTGAGGATAATACAACACTAGGAAAAGATGTAAAATGGCAGAAAGGAGGGTGATGGGTGTCAAAAACCAGGGACAAAACAGGCAGAGTGAAAGAATGAAGAGTTGTATGCTGATGCTGTCCAGTGTTATGAACCAGGGGTAAGTAGTGGGAGTTGCAGTCTTTCCTGAAGTCAATCAAGGAGGACATTACTAGCCTCACTGAGGAATCATGCACTTCAGAAGAGGGACTGGAATATGGGAATACTAGGCTATGGCACAATCATGAATGCCTGAAAAGAAAGGGATGTGATGGAGCAAGTTATAATCATGAATGCCAGGAATGAAAGGGATGGGGTTCAGCAGGTTATATATAAAGAGCAGATTAACCTGTGAGATGATGGAGTAGGAAGACTGAACAAAGGAGCAGGTCACAGAGGAAACTATGAAAAGATAAGTAGACTAGCAGTCAACCTGTAGTCAGAAAGTGGGGAAAGCTTGTGAATACTGTTGTCTACCATCCTCTGAGAGCATCAGTGGAGGAGTACGATTGTCGCATGGACAGAGTCAAGACATGGAAATATGCAAACCATGATAGTGATGCAGATCTCACTGTTTGGATGTAGACTGGTTATTTTCCTATCTCGAGAGGAAAAAGGAAAAGGGTCCTGAAAGAAGTTTTGGTTCAGAAAAATGAGTGCAGTGGGTGTAGAACAGAACCAGAACAGACATTGTCTAGACTCAGTCTTTATTTAATTGGATGCAGTTGGAGCTGTTGAGGTAAGACTGCCAATAGAAACAGTCACCATCCCATTGTATGGTTCATTTTAGGCAATTATTGAAATACCTGATGGACAAAGATACCAGTATAACATTACTGAAAGATGGACTACAAGCAGATGGGCAGAGGTATAGACAGATAGAAAGAAACAGAAGTCTGAAGTAGACTGGATGGGGTAGACAATTCCTGATCACAGATATTATCCTAACGGGTATATGCCGTGGTCTGCATATATGAAGCAGAGGTAGCCTAAAATAATGCTGAAATAGCTAAGGAAGATTATCAAGGATGCCCTTAGGAACAAGGAAAGATTCAAAAGATCTAAGGAAATGTATGGAGAAGAGAAGGAAATCTATACTGATTCAAGAAGGAAAATGACAAGAAGAGTGAGTGAGATGAAGGATAGGAAAGAGAGCAAAGTAGCCCAAGGGTTAAAGTTGGAGTGGGGAGGAAATCTTTAGGTAAAGCTCGGTCAGGGTAAAGAAGCACCTGTTTAAACAGGTTGATCAAGCATGAAAGGGATCTTGAGGCTGACATGAATATTGTGGCAGTGCCTTCCCTTTGGACAAATATGTTTAGGATCTGGAAGTGTGGGTGGACCATAAGAATAGAAGACTTGATGGATACCTGGATGAAGGCCTCATTATTGTCATTTTTACTGCTTGAAACAATGGGCTAGAATCAGCTCTCAGTGAAGGAAATGAATGGGCCATATAGATTATGGTGGGTTGATGGTTGGTAGGCCAAAAAAAAAAAAAGAATTTAACCTCACTCATATATAACTTCTATTTAAAATAGTTACCAGCAAAGTCACCGCACAATTACTGGAAGGCAGTCAATATAAACCATTACACTGTCCTTCAAAACTGTATCCTCCAGCCTTTCTAAAACTGGCAGCTCCATTTATTGCCAGAACTTTTGTTTGCTTTTAGTCTTTCATTTATTTTTCAAACTGTTCCCCCAATTCTTAAGCATTCTGCTATAATTTACATTTAAAAGCATCTTTTCCAATGAATCATCTGACTATAATCTTACATCAAATCATAGGCACTGCAAAATTACTCAAGAATGATTTATAAATTTATACACAGGTTCTTGAGCATTGTTGTACGAATTTTGTTCTATTACATAGTATGGATCCAGGCCAAGATATAATACCCAGGTCACTACATTCTTAATAACAGGTAACATTTTTAACAACAGGATAAAAGGCATACTAACTGCATTAGTTTTCCTTACCTTTTGCAGAGCCTTTGAAACAATTGATTACTTTTTGCTTATTTCAAAGCCGTAGAACTATAGAGTTGGGGAAGGTCCATGTGAATGGTTTAGCAGCATCCTGGAAAATCACACCTTAGTTGTAAAAATGGGACATTCTTACTCTGAATAACATCAAGGTTCAGTTCTGGTCCAAGTACTCTTTGTTCATTAAAGATATGCTACTCCCCCGCCTAAATTGCACCGGAGAGCATGGAAGTTTTAGATAGATCTTCAGTTCATAATTATGCAAGTTTTATGGTTATTTTTTCATCTCTTGACAGTAATAAAATTAAGGACATCTTGAAATTAGTTTTAGGAAATGGTGATCTGAGAAAAGTCAAAGGGGATCATCACTCCCTCTTTTATTTTTAAATCTGGCAATAATATTAAATCTATTCTTAAGACTGAGGGACTATCCAAAGGAGTTTGAACATGTTTTGGATGTTCATTATACAGGTTTATTAGTAACAGTCTTAATGTATACATGTGTCATCAATCTGGAAAGCCTTGGCAACATCTGGGCATTTTACTTGCAACTCCAGTGGGGTGGATTAATTAGTATCATGCATATCCTGTAAGTAGTGTTTCTTTATGGGAAATACTACAAGGAAACCCGCTGCTAGAATATATGAGCATGATTTTATTTGGTGTTAGAACAAATATTAATGGACAAAAGAGGGTGCAACTTCAATAGTTTATTGGAGAAAAGAAGATGGATTAGCAGCTAAAGCTGCAAATGGACAGATTCCCTGGCCTCAGTGAAACTATTACATTGAACTACATCCATATTTCCTTATGTAATATTACTATTATAAATACATATATCTAAACATTTTACAGCTTTCATTATGTTGATTGTTTAAATTTTTTTTAGTATTTTCATTGGTTGTTCTGTCGGGTCTATATTACATCATCGAACGCTTAAAAAAGCAAACGATGATTAATCGAACCCATGTAAGCAAAAGCTTACAGTGTTGAAACCTCAGAACAGTGATTTTTTTTCCCTTGGAAAAAAAAATCTCTGTTCCCCCCAAAAAAATAAATAAATAAATAAATAAAACTTTAAAAATTACATAAAGTGGGGGGGCTTCACCCCCCACACCTCCCCCTACTTAAATATACCAACTCCAAGATCATACTACAGTGCCGAAAATGGCAAACTTCTTTCCCAGAGAAAGCCGCTTTGCTATTTTGAGATGGGTATCTTGAGAGAGAGTGGAAAAAGAGTGACAGTTAGCTGCTTGTCTCGAGCAAGGATCCATCAGATCATACGTGCATGCACAAAGCATGCATGCGCACATGCACACAGCATGCACACACGCACGCATGCACACGGAGTTGATTCTGACACAACTGTGGAAGAAGGACAAAGCAGTAAAAGTGGGAGACAGCAGAGTATTTGTGGAGAATGACTACTCGTTGTACACCAGGCAGAAGAGGAATAAATTTATTCCATTACACAGGGAATGTCGAGAAGCATGCATGAGATTCAAACTGGTGTACCAGCTATCTTTAGAATAGTTTTCCCTGGAGGAACAAAAACATTTTTTGATGAAGTACATGCCAAGGAAGAAATACAAAAGTTTATCCAACAAAAAGTGAGTTGTGAAACAGAAGGAGATTCTGCTTCTTGTTCTTCTGGTAATAAAGACCACAGAGAGACTGTGTCAGTGAAATCTTTTCCAGGGTTTCAACGGTACCTCTTTGAGAGAGGGGAAAGACCATAGGAGGTGACGTAGAGAGAGGGTTTGGGAGATGGACATGAACAGGGCTATGTGGACACACACACACACACACACACACACACACACACACACACACACACACACACACACACACACACACACACACACACACACACACACACACACACACACACACACACACACACACACACACACACACACACACAAAAATTAAATATACACCTGGCTTTAGTATATTGAGAGTAGATAGACCGTACAGGAGAGGTGGAGGCATTGCCCTTCTGTACAAATCCAATTTAAAAGTCCAGCTCCTTCAAAAAGAAACCCCAAATTTTAGCAATGCTGAGACCTTATTCACCAAACTCCTCCTAAACCCACACAAACAAATAAACCTATTCAGCATCTATATACCACCAAGTGACAACCTTAATACCCTAAAATCTATACTCCACTGGGCTTCCCACACCCTCTCCCAAGAACTATAGTACTAGGCGATGTCAACATTGACTGGAACAGCATACACTCACCAACAGCCACCGACCACATAAACCTATATAACTTTACTCAACTCATGCACTAACCCACATGAATTGACAAGACCACCAAAAGAGAATCCACCTTGGACTGGATCCTTACTAACCAGCCCAATACTGCCCACGTTACCGACTCCCTCAGTGACCACAACCCAACATTTCTCCTTTGACACAAACTTAAATGTACCAACCCACCTCCTTGTTACAAACCCGTTCCCAAAAAAAACTTCCCCTCAGAGCAATCCTCAGAAACCCTAAAATGCTGCAACTGGGCTTCCATAAAAACCCTTCTCCTTGATAATGCAGTAGAATACTTTAATTCCACATTCCTAGAGTCTAAACCAATTAGCCCCACTCAAAACAATTATGGTACGCAATAACCCTCCCCCCTAGCTAGAGAAAACCACAAAAATCTTACTTAAGGCTAGGGACAGAGCTTGGAAAACCTGATGACAATATAAAACACCTGAAACAAGGCAAACCTTTTATGAACTTAGAAGTAAAGAAAATTGCAGGTCAAGTTGGACAAACAAAACCACCATATTGCCTTACAAAGGAAACACAGTAACAGCCCACAGAAATTCTGGGCTGCAATGAACAACATCCTCCAGCCTGGAAAAGCCACTACACCACCTCCAAGCATCAAAGATACTGACCTTGACATAGCCTCAAATTTCAATAACTACTTTACCTCTTCCATACTGAAACTACTGAATAATATATCACCCACAATCTAACCACAATTCCCAAAATTCCAGGCTAACTCCACCCCTTCTCACTCAACCCAGTACAAACATCAACCATTCAAAAACCCTTAGCAAAACTCAAATAGAGACAAGATGATCAGCTTTAACAATTGGCTTAATGTCTGGTGTCATTCAAAGGGGATCCAGTGTCTGCCTGGGATGACATGCTTGACAAGCCACGCTGCTTCGCAAGGGACGGCTTGCACCTGTCACCCCTGGGATTCCGGATATTGGCTAAGGCTCTTGCCACCCCCATAGTGCCTTTTTTAGGCAAGGCTCAAATTCTAAACCTACCACCCTAGAAAACAAAAATGGGAAGAAACTGAGGGTAATGCAGCTCAATGCCAGAAGTCTAAATCTCAAAATGCACGCACTCGAGGCCCTTCTCAGTATGGAGAACATTGATGTCTGTGCTGTAACTGAAACCTGGTTCAAGGCTCCTGAGAGCACCCCGGCACTATTAGGTTTTACCTCATATCATGCGTTCCGGCCCCAAAACCCGGACCACACCACAAAAGGAGGTAGTGTATCCATATTCATAAAGGATACCCACACCTCCAGGTTGGTGGCAACGCACGAAGCTTCGGAAACCATCCAGGTGCAACTAACCATAGGCAAAACTGCTCTACAAATTGTAGCATGCTACAGGCCACCCTCTCAAACTCAGGAACCCCACACAGCCTTCCTGAAGACACTGGAGGGTATAAATGTATCTCCAAACACCATCATATTGGGTGACTTCAACTACCCAAATATAGACTGGGAACATTACTCAAGCCCTAACTTTCTAGCCCAACGGTTCCTGGAGTTCATAAATTCAAATGCCATGGAACAGCTAGTCACTGTTCCCACGAGAGGAGAAAATATACTAGATCTCATTGTCACAAACATGGGGACAAAATGCTCCACACCAGAAGTATATCCCTCATTGGTGAGATCTGATCATAAACTAATCTCACTGGAAATCCACATCCCGCCCCCACCCCAAACAAAAAAGACCATAGTGAAGAACTTCTCTAAAGCAAACTTCACACTACTCAAGACTGGTGTGGTATCCTTCATGGCCCCTGAGCCAGTGGAAACCACAACCCAAGCTGCGGAAGCCCTTACAAATGCCTTCTATGAACACCTCCAGGACTGCATGGATCAGGCAATCCCAAATAAAACCAAGACTCTTTCCACAAAGGGCAAACGTCCAGTCTGGTGGACCCCAGCCATTAACAAACTTTACAATAAGAGGAGAAAGCTATTACATGATAGAACAAAATCCATAAAAGGGAAGTCACCCCTGATCATTATTAGTAAAAAAATACGAGCACTCATAAAATCAACTAAGGCCAATTTTGAGAGAAAAATTGCCATGGATTCAAAGGACAATCATAAGGCCTTTTTCAGCTATGTTAGGAACCTGGGTGGAAACTCCCAGATATGCTCAGAATTAGTCCAAAATGATACAAAAATCACTGAACCCACAGACATTGCCAACATACTGGCAGACAGGTTCAGTGCAAACTTCACCCCCTTCTCCCCCCCTAAAGGAGAGATAACTATCCCAGCCGAGTGTAGCCTCCCGGACATCTCAAATGCGCAGGTGAAAGCTGCTCTCTCTAAAGCTAAAAACACAGCATCAATGGGACCGGATGATGTCCCCGGCTGTGTGCTACATGAGCTAAATGAGGAATTAAACCCGCACATAAGGCAGCTGTTTAATCTCAGCCTTACCACAGGATACATGCCCAAGGAGTGGCGACGGCAACTGTGGTCCCACTCCACAAAGGCGCCTCTACGGACCCTGGTAATTACCGCCCCATAGGCTTAACAAGTCTAGTCTGCAAAGCTATGGAGAGGATCATAATGGAGCTCATAAACAAAGATATAGGGGACTTGCAGACATTGGACCCGACCCAGTTTGGCTTTGTCAAGGGAAGATCATGCCTTTTGAACTTGGTCGACTTCTTCGAAACAGTCACCAAGGCCATTGATGAGGGAAAGGCAGTCCATACAGCCTACCTTGACCTTGCAAAGGCTTTTGACACAATACCCCACTCAGGTATTGTAGAAAAACTTACCAGCTTAAATGTAAACCCATATGTCACAAGATGGGTTGCAAACTGGCTTAAGGACAGAACCCACAGGGTTAGAGTTGCTGGCGCTATGTCAGACTCCAAGCCGGTCACAAGTGGTGTCCCACAGGGCTCGGTCCTTGGCCCCCTATTGTTTGGCATCTACTTCTCAGAAGTACAGGCCAACATGGGAGGACTTTGGCTGACAAAGTTTGCAGACGACTGCAAATTGGGTGCCATAGTGGAAAGTGCATCGGACATGGATATCCTTCAGAAGGGACTCACGGAAACAGATAGCTGGTGCCAGAGCCATGGCCTGAAGTTAAACGCCAAACAATGTATAGTCATACCCTTCGGGAAAAACAAGGTAACCCCAAGCTACCATATAGGTGGCAATCCACTAAGCACAGAAGAGGTTATCAGGGACCTGGGGACCCAGGTGGACAGTGGCCTTTCTTTTGACACTCATGTTGCTAAAGTGGTTAGAAAGACCTTCTACATTGCCCACCTGATCATGAAGGGATTCACATCCAGATCTAGTGAGGTCATTGTTCCCCTGTACTCTTCACTTATCAGACCAATGATCGAGTACAATGCCCCATTTGGGATGTATCTCACCCGACATCTGCAGCAATTGGAGAGACCCCAAAAGTTCCTCACCAAAAGGATAAAGGGACTCCAAAATCTGTCATATGCTGCCAGATTGAAGAAACTCCAGCTCTATTCAGTTGCATACCATCTGCTCAGAGGTGACATGTGCCTGACATACAAGGCCATGTCCAACCCGGAATTAATGGACATGCTCCACCTCAAAAAATCCAAATCCACCAAAACCACTAGAGCAAGCGGCTTAAACCTTAGCACGGATATAAATAGGAAGTGCTGGAGGGATAGATTTATTACTCAGAGACTCCCTATGCTGTGGAATAAAATCCCGATCCATGTGAGGCAGAGCACCTCGCTGGCTCTGTTCAAGAGAAATCTTGACCTGTGGATGGGAGATCGTAGGTTTATCCCAGGAATCATCTCTGTGTCACTGCTGGACAGAGGCACAACAAACTAATGGGCACAGTATTTTTTCATATAAGGGGTGGTGTAAGCCACAAAAAATTGGGCTAGGCTTATAAATGCCTTAGGGCAGATAGCCTAGTATAAACCTATGAACCTATGAACTTACCACCCTTACTGCCGACACCATACCAGCCCAATATCTCCAAATTGCATCCAAGGCCATTGCCTACCCTATCTCCCTAATTATTAATAGATCTATTTCAATGTGCACCATCCCATCCCTGTGGAAAAGTTCATATATCATTCCCCTCCACAAGGGAAGCCCCTCTACTGACCTCTCCAACTACTGCCTCATTGCTATCCTATCACCCCATCAAAGATTCTAGAAAGATGTATCCAGCACCAACTCCTTACCCACCTACTAACCAACAACCTACTATCAAAAACCCAACATGGATTCAGACCATCCCATAGCACCAACACTGCCCTAATTAACTTCTCCAATACCATAAACTCATACAGGAACCAAGGTAAACTGGTCTGCTCCACCTTCCTAGATTTATCCAAGGCATTTGACACAGTTTCTCATAACAAACTCCTTACCTGCCTCTCTGAACTCAATCTTAATAACCTCAGCCTCCAATGGTTTAACAGTTACCTAAGCAACCGCTCACAATCTGTCAAATGGGGCAACTCCTTATCTCCCCACACCCCGTCACATGACGCATCCCACAAGGCAAAGTCCTTGGCCCCCTTCTCTTCAACATATTTACAAATAATCTCCACCTAGCAACCACTAAAGCCAATACTGTCCAATATGCAAATGACACAACCCTAATCTGCTCAGCACCCAACACCCATCTACTACAAAGTAAAGTTCAAGAATCCTTCACTGTGATAGAGAATTGGCTATACAACTACCAGCTGATGTTGTTGTTGTATCTTTCGGCTTTTCCCAGTTAGGGGTCGCCACAGTGGAACTCCGGTCCGCTAATGATTGCCAGTAGATTTTTACATACCGAGTTGCCAGCTCTGACGCACAACCTTCAACGAAGGTACATCCATTCACGCATGTCTCCACACAGAAGACGCTTTAGCTGAGAATCGAATAGGACAACATCTTACTGTGAGGCGACAACGCTACCGCAGCACCACCACCGCAGTATACAACTACTGCATACATACTAAACCCAAAAAAACACAGCTAATGCTATTCCACCCAACTAAGCACAGTGACCCCACCTTCACCATCCTTTCAGCCAATAACACCCTCATCACCCCAGTAGCCGAGGCACCGCAGCACCACCACCACAGTATACAACTACCAGCTGATACTAAACCCAAAAAAAACAAAGCTAATGCTATTCCACCCAACTAAGCACAGTGACCCCACCTTCACCATCCTTTCAGCCAATAACACCCTCATCACTCCAGTAGCCAAAGCACCGCAGCACCACCACCATAGTATACAACTACCAGCTGATACTAAACTCAGAAAAACACAGCTAATGCTATTCCACCCAACTAAGCACAGTGACCCCACCTTCACCACACTGTCAGCCAATAACACCCTCATCACCCCAGTAGCCGAGGCCAAACTGCTAGGTGTCACTATTGATAAAGAACTTAAATACAATAAACACATATCCCAGACTATCTCTAAAGTCCATAAAAAGCTATGATGCCTCTATCATTGCAAACAGTACCTAACCCCTAAGTCTAGAACTACAATAGCCAGAACTCATCTCTTATCAACATTACTTTATGCCTCCCTAGTTCTCACCAACATTAATAAATCCAACTTGAACAAACTCTGCACATGCTACAACAAATTAGCTAGGTTCACTGCCAATGCAAGATCACAGTCCCACCACTGCCAATCCCTACTTATACTACACTGGTTAGAATTTCCAAACCTGGTACACTACCACCAACTCATCATAGCTCATCAAATTCTATACCACCCTGTGAGAACCCCTTCCCTAGCTGACATGTTAAACTTCCACAACTCCAACAGGGAACTACAATCGAGTAACAAATCCCTGACTGAAGTTACTCCATGCAAAAACAGCTCTGGAGAACCCCTATTCTCCCATGAGGTTGCAAAAGCATGGAACACCCTCTCACCTGACCTCAGGTTACAAAATCACACACCCAAATTCAAAGACCTCTTTAAATCACACTTCACTGCTAACCCTCTTTGTAACTGAAAAGACCCCCCCAAATCCTCACTGCACTGTAGATAGGCTACTCCCTGAAGCTTCTGATGCTTACATCATACTATCACCTTCATTGTACATTTTGTAAATATTGTAAATACTTATTTACTCCTGAGTTTCTTATGTACACACATTTGTAAAAGTATTGTAAGACATGTGATCTCCTGACTGCACTATGAGACTGTTTTGCATTTAACTGTTTTTTGCCTTAAATGTTAACTTTCTTCCAATTGTTACCCAACTACTATCATTGCTTTCTACTGTCACTCTTTAATAGCCACTGTATTTACAATGAAACGACTTGGATCCCCAGGACTCCACTGAAAACAGACCCCAGCTGTCCAGATGGATTATCCTGGTAAAACAAATGTTAAATAAAAATAAAATAAAAAAATGCACACCTCTACCTACCTATCTACTTCTTACATCCACACACCCCTACCTACCTATTTCTTACACACACACACACACACACACACACACACACACACACACACACACACACACACACACACACACACACACCTCTTAAACCACTTAAAAACACACATGCACACACCTATCTCTCACTTGTACATTCGTCCGCAGGCCAAATGTCTTCTGGAATTCAAAATCTGCTCCAGTGCGGAAGATGAAGATGTAAACCATCGGTTGCATAGATGGAGAAGATGAAAACAGGTCACAAACATCTGTTCCATCTGTGACTGGATGCAAAGGGCATTCTTAAAGAAGAACGCCCTTAAAAAAAAAAAAACATTTTTTTTCATTAAAAGAAAACTAATCTCCTGGCCAGCCAGTTCCAGGGGGGGTGCAAGTGCACCCCCTTGCACCTGCCTGTGGGCACCCTTGTAGGTACCACAGTTAAAGGTGCCTGCTCTCCTTTTACTGTGCAAAATATCAAACATTTGTTTATCAAAATTTCTTTAGTATTTTAATTCTTCTTCCTCACAAAACATGGTTTAGGTGGAATAAACTTATTAATCTCTGGGAAACATGTCAATACATCCCAATGTTTAATTATAATATTTTCAACATCCCTTGTCTTAAAATTAACTTATAAACAAATGCATTATTAAATGATTATCTTGAATTAATCTTGACCTCAGCTCACAGGGAACCTTCACTAAAAATGGGCTTGAATTTTTTACCACATTCATTGATAATGTTGCCTGCCACCATCATAACTAAATCTCATGGATAGCCCCTCTCAAAAAACAGTTTCCCGGCAAAATCAATCTCTTTTAAAAATTTGTTGATGATCAGAAGTCATTTGGGTTACTCTAATCATCTGACCTCTTATAGTACTATTATTCTTTGAAATGGATGTTCACTTAAATAATACAAGTATGAATTAGAAAAGGTTTCCTTATTTAATATACCCAAATGAAACCTACCAGTATCCCTGTCCTTGTATAAATTAACATTGAAGTAGTTGACATAATCCCTGGAGTAAAAATGTGTAAACCTTAAAAATACAGTCGTATTCTCAATATAATTGAAAAAGGCTGTAAGATTCTCAAATGTCTCCTTCCACAGGATACAAATATCATCAAGATAATAGGAATATAGAAGCCTATGAGAACTAAAGGGGGAATTCGAAATAAAACTTCTTCGCCCAATAAAATAACATCATGTTGGCATAAATGGGAGCACAACAGGCTACTATGGCATCCATTCATTTGTTTGTAGAATTTATCAATTAAAAAAATTGCCTAAAACCACTTCTTTACTTGCCAAAAAAAATCATAGTCTAAAAGCACTTCCTCTGAACCATTCAAACCCCACAGAATGTGGGATACTAGAAAAAAGATAAATAATGTTGATAATTAACAAAAATGAAATCTTCCTGGTAAAAACTTTGACTATTTCTAAGAAAATCACAAGAATATTTTAAAATACAATTGTGACGAGCGAGAAATGGTTTTAGTTTGGCATCGTCATAAATACCTAAAAAAATGTTTCTTTGACCAATTGTTGCTGCCAAGATTTCAAAGTGGAGGGTCTTCAATAAATTTGTGAACCTTTGGGATACCAAATAATACTGGAATCTAGGGATCATCGACTTTCAAGAACTCAAATATTTGCTTATCAAATGCATCTTGCAATAAGTGGTCTCTCAAGAAAAAAAAAACAGTTTTGGTATAATAGATGTTACTTTCATTTCTGGGGACCACAACATATTTCTCTTCATCACACAAAATAGTCTGCATACATGAATCACAATCTATAGTATCCATGATAACAACTACTCATTATGGTTTCATAATTCTAACCAATTGATTGCTAGAAATATAATGCAACAGTGATTTCTCCTCTTCATTCAAGTTGTTAGGATTGAAGTTGTTTAGTTTGTAAAGCCTCCTCAAATCCTTCTGTACCAACTCTTCAAAAACCTGTAACACAGGGTGAAGGGGAGAATTAAAAACACGTTTTCTTTAATGAAAGCTCAAGTGTCTTTGCCTGAGAACCTTTAAATAATAAGTTGAGGTTTAATTTTCTTCATGTTTTTTAGTTTTGTTTTGGTCAGTCCATGGTACTATGCTTATTAGGAATGAGACTAATGGCAATTCACAGTCAGTGGAATATTCTTTTGAACATATATCTCAAAGTGCATTTTCTGTTTTTTATTGTTGTTCTTCTTTGGAATAAAGGATATTGATTTACTTGTTTCAGTTCGCATCAGTTTGGAGTTATTCTTCAGTGTCCTATTCCACTAGGATTACTTATTTTTGGTATTTGTTGCTGAATTCTATTTGGATTTGGATTTACCTTGTAGTTTTTGTGGTTATTTCGACAGCACAAGGTTATAAAAGAGCCGTGGTACTTATTGGCTGGTTTATTGGATGATTTGTGACTTAACGTTGTAACGTTTTCGTGATTTTTATTCAGTTATGCATCACCAACATGTCTGCTCAGCATCCTGGCAGTGCACATTATTCCCATATCTGCCATACTAGCTCTCTCTATTTGTCTCTTCCATTATGGTAGGATTTCCAGTGGTCATCTTGTTGGTAAGTGGACATTTTGTTTTCTTTATGCAGTTATTCATAGTAAATGTATTGCTGAATATTAAACCACTTTTTCTTTGTTCCCCCCCCCTCCTCACTCTCTCTCTCTCTTCCTCCCTCCCCTTTCAGGTGATGCTGCATATCCATAGCCATGGCTCATGACACCAATCAGAAGTACAAGTGAAGCTACTAAAGACAAGTTTAATACAGCCCTGTCCCAGACCCATACTGTTAATGAAGGGGTGGTTTCTTGAAGAGTCAATTTAGGTGCCTGCATGAGTCTGGGGGTACCCTTCAGTATAACCAAGCTACTACAGGCAGGATGTTTACTGCATAACATCATAATGTGCAGGTCTGGTGGTAAAGTGACTCATGCTGTCACTGCAGCTTTAAATTCCAGCCCTACAATAACTAGTGCAGGCAGCAGTATTAAGGGACCCCCATGCAGCAGGCTCATGCACAGCATATGACTGTGCAGGAATAGAGATTCCATGTAGTGCATAACTATATACCATTACATTTAGATTAGCGTTTCCTTTCTTGTAAAAAACACACACTGATGCATTTAATGATACGTGTAGGCTATGGTGTGTGGTACATGCTCTATAGTCACTGTTCAACAGACATTTCCTCTTATCTTTAAATATCCTTTTTATTTCAGAACAGTTACTCATTATTGTTTATAAAAGTCATGGCCGAGGGCTCAATGATGCATGTTCAGTGAAGTCAGAAGGTATCATAAAAGGAATAATTAAGTTCTTAAATTTTTTGGGAATTAGGTGGTGTACTTAACTATGCATGTATTGAATCTCCTGAAGTGGTTACCGCTAATAAAGTGTTATTTCAGTATTTCATAAGAGTTGATACCTTGCATAAAACTGAAGAATGTACAACATGCCTTTTGTTGTCTTATTCCATGTTTAGTCAATTTAAAGTATTACTTTTTTAATTGTATTATTGCTCTCTGTTAAGTTGCTGCACATTACATTATTTCATGTTGTCGTACACAATAACTTGTGTCCTCAGAATCATCATCATTTGTGCAGTGCTGAGGCCGGGTGAAGTGGCAATATTGCTAGTTAACATGGCAGGATACTGATATAATCTTTTTTTATTTTTCTAAGGAGTGTTTCTCTAAATATTGTGCAATAGTTGTTGCATGTTCTCAGTAATAGTTAGCTGTAACTTTGATAATGACTATACCATTAATAATAGTGTAATATGATGCAATCTGGGTCTACATTAGGGATAAACATCGCTGTTCCAACAAAAATAAATAAATAAAAAACAATTTCAAACATTACATTAAGTAGGGGGCTTCACCCCCACACTCCCCCTACTTAAATATACCAGCTCTGAGACTGCACTGCAGTGCCAAAAAATGTCAAAGTACCAATGCTGCCAAGCAAATTCTTTCCCAGGGAACAAATTCGCTTAACAGCCGCTTCAATATTTTGCTTTTTCAGAATTTTATGTTCGACCAAGACGCATTTGAAAGAATGTGTCTTCGGTCTTCTAATACAGACCCATGCAATCTGAATGGTATGATGCGCAGCTTTATTTAAAGATATTTCCTTTAATAGTAATAAGTAGCATTACTGAAATGAAATGCATACCCGCGGTGGTGGTGCTGCGGTAGCGTTGTCGCCTCACAATAAGACGCTGTCCGGTTTGATTCTCAGCTAGAACATCTTCTGCATGGAGATATGCGTGAATAGGCGTGCCTTCGTTGAAGGTTGTGCGTCAGGGCTGGTAACTCGGCACGTAAAAATCAACTACCAATCATTAGCGGACCGGAGTTCTGCTGTGGCGACCCCTAACCGGGAAAAGCTGAAAGACACAAACAAACTGAAATGAAATGCATGCAGATCCAAACTGCATCTTAATACTGAGTAACATTCCACAATCACATATTTTGTCTTTTTTATTTTATAATAACGCATTGCCTATAAAATTAAACACTGACATCTCCATGTTAAATGTCAAATTGTAAGTCCCTGGAATGTATAGCCTGAATCACACCAGGTCAAGGTCAAATATGTCATGCACGAGATCTACAGATATGGTCGGTGAAGATGCATGTGATCTTGAGGAGGGGCTGTCATGTGAACTAAATGGTGACTTGCTACGATTTCATAACCTGCTTGATGCAGGTGATCATACAGACACTGATCCCATGGTGCTGCAGAACCAGGACCTGGAATGAGAAGTTCTGCTATGTGTAGATTAACATTGATGTGGCATGCAAAAAATCTGTTATATTTGTTGCCTCCTACTATTTCTTCTACTGTCTTGGAAACACTTGTAGTGACATGTGCTATGCCCACACGTATCTGGATAGTACCACATCTGCTGCCCCTACCAAAACTGATTCCTGTTTGAGTCTGATAAGTCCTCATTAGTGTACGTGGCCATGAATGTTTGATGTGCCACCATACTATGCATCAGTGCAATCGTGGCATTATCCCTACTCTCTGCCATTTTCAGGTAGTGCTGGAAATCCCCACATACACCCTGGAGGACTCTGACCATTTCTAGCTCTCTCTGTGGCAGAGCACTGAACCTTAATGTCACGGCACATTTTCTGCTGGGCAGCCAATGCTTTAAGTGTTTCCTAGGGCAGCTGTGACATATGCCTGCACCTAGCACCCCTTTGTAAAGGTGACACTGTGAATACTGTTACCTCTGAATTTCTGCCACCATCCAGAAGGTGTTCCTGTGGGTTTGAGGATAATAGTGTAAAGGTAAATGTGTTTTCTCCCTCTACAACATGCAGTTTGATGTCACCTTGTGCTTCACTTTGTGATTAAGTGTTACTTCCTGCAGAGTTACTAAAATGTGTGCTGTGACATCCTGCTATTAAACTTGGCAACTGTGTGCCAGTTTCCTCGGACTGTCTCATAAATAAAACGGTTATCATCATCATCATCAGATATTTTGTTAGCCTCTAAATTTATTGGTATAGTGAAACTGTTTGTTTCTGCCACTGAACCTGTAAAGAATAAACTGAAGCTATTAATAATCACGTACTGGTGTATAATACCATATGCTGTGGAAGGAGGTGTGGAGGACATTTAACATGCACACACTTTTCACTGACATTATGTGTAGAAGTGGAGGGTTCACCTGTTAACAGCTGTTGTGTTACATGGAATCACTTCATTTAAGCATTCATTTCTCTATATAAATATGTTATTGTTGTTAAACCAACCTTCCTTAGCAGATTTATTTATTTATTCCAGTTTGGTGACCGGGGAGGTCCACTGGGCTTGAGAGCCCATTTTCAGTGGAGGCCCGGGGAGAAAAGCTCCACATAACCAGTTACATGAAATAAATTCTTTCACACTGCAAAACAAGTTGCATAAACATATAGAAAATATTTTACATTGCTAAGTTGTGTATCAAATTGAGATATCACACGAAAGATTCTTTTACATAGCATTCAGTATGGAGTTGTAAACAAGGTTTTACTAGGAAGGGAAGTGGATAGAGGAGGAGTCTAATACTTGGTAGCTAAGAAGATTAAGTAGCTATGAAAGTACAGAAATTAGAGTCAAAGAGTGATATGCTGGGAGGAGATAGCTTATGAGTTGGAGTATAAGTCATTGTTTGAAAGGTAATGAATTTAGCCAGGAGAGAAGGAAGGGGAGAGTTTGGGAGGTATGGGGTGTGGAGTGCAGTTACATTTTCTGTGAAGAAGCAGGTAGGAGTGAAGTAGGCTTTTGAAGGTATTTAGGTTGTCACAAGTTCTCAGGGTGGAGGGCAGGGCGTTCCATATTTTAGCTAGGATGGAGGATAGTAGAAGCTGACCAGCAGGACACTTTGGTTTGTGGATGGTAATGAGGTTTTGGTGAGTGGATCTAAGGGGCTTGAGGGGCTGTAAGGTTGGAGGATATTGGATAAAGCCAGGCAGCTGTTGGGTTGAAAAAGTAATTTGTGGGCTAAGACAATTTGAAGGAAGTCTAGTTGATTGGGGAGTTCAAGCCAGTTTATGGTTAGTAGGGAGGAGCAGTGGTGGGAGGAGGCTTTTGCATTTGTGGCAAACCTGGAGATTTTGTTGTAGCATACTTCTAGCTTGGAGGTAAGGGTGGAAGATAGATTTGTAAGCAGAGGAGTGCCATAAAGGAGAGATGGGAGAAGATAAGTTGCGGCCAGTGTCAGTCTAGTAGAGGGAGAGAGGAAGTGATTATTTCTGTATAGAAGGCCGAATTTTATGTGGGTTTTCTTGATGTTGAGTAATATGGGTATTAAATTTTAGGTGTTCATCAATGGTGACCCCCAACAGTTTGGCGGAGGAAACAATATCAATGATAGAGTTGTTGAGGCTGGTAATTTGAAATGAGTGTTTGTCAATGTGGCTAGATTTGGAGGGAGTGAAAAGGAGAATTTTTGTTTTGTTAGCATTTAGTGAGAGATGGTTATGGTGCATCCATTTTTCAGTGGATGAGAAGGTGGATTGAGTTAGAGATTTGAGTTCAGTTTGGTTGGAGGCATGGCAGATGAGAGTGGAGTCATCTGCATATTGGACAATTTTGGTGTTAGGAATGGCTTTGTGAAAATCATTAATAAAGATGTTAAATAGCAGAGGGCCAAGAATGGAACCTTGGGGAACTCCTGTGGGTGTTGGAAGGAAGGAGGAGGAGGACTGGCCCCATTTCACTGCTTGGGACCTGTCAGAAAGATAGCTGGAGAACCAGGAAAGAGTTTTTGTGGAGATGTTAAGGTTAGATAGATGTTTAAGTAGATGGGTATGAGAGATAGTATCAAAGGCTTTAGATAGATCTAATAGAATGGATGAAACTAAGTGACCAGATTCTCAGGCTGAATTGATAGAGTGTAGGAAGGAGAGGAGGGCTGTGTTGTTATTGTGTCCTGGGCGGAAGCCGTGTTGGGTAGGAGATAGAAGTTGATGTTCAGTTAGGAATGGCATGAGTTGTATGTGAATGCATTTTTCGAGAAGTTTAGAGATGGGAGAGAGGATGGCAATGGGGCGGAAGTTAGAGAAGTTGTAGTTTTTTCCACCTTTGTGGAGAGGAAGGATAAAGGCAGAACGCCAAAGTTTTGGTACATATGATTCAAGAAGTGATCTATTGATCAGGATGCTGATAGGGAGAGCAACACTGTCAGAGGCAATTTTTAAGAAGGAGGAGGGAATGTTGTCTGGAGCATTGGTGCAAGGTTTTAGTCTATATAGAAATTTCTTTATGAGGTTGGTGGATATTGGTTTAAGTTCAAAGTTAGGGGGAGGGGGGGATGAGGTGCAAGCTTGGGAGGAGGTTGGTAGGGGATGTTATTTGGGAAGGTTTTGGTCAGCTCAGCAATGGAGGAGGTGAAGAAGGTATTGAATAGATTGACAATTTCTTGGTCAGTTTTGCTAGTGTCGGGAGAAGGGTTTTTGTGGTATCTGGCTTGAGGAGGGTGTTTATAGAGTTCCAGAATTGTTTGGGTTTTTTTTGTGTGGTGTATTTGTAGGTGGCTGTAGTATGATTTTTTGTCTTTAATGACTTGCTTTTTGGCTAGGTTTTGAAGCTGTTTATATTTTAGTAACAGTTCAGATTGTTTATGATGGTGGTAGCTTTTCCAACATTTGTCTCTTTGTTGCATAATTGTTTTGGTAGCTTTAGTGAGCCAGGGTGCTGTTTTGGCTTTAACCCTTTTGGTTCAAGTTGGAGCTTTGGAGTTTAAGATGGAAAGGAATGTAGAGGTGAAGAAATCTACGACTTTGTCAAGAGGCAGTGTTTTTAGAGGGTTCCAGTTAATGAGCTTAAGGGAGGTAGTGAAGGTGGAGGGGTTAAAGTTAGTTAGGTTACGGGTATAAAGGAGGTGGTGGGAGTATGTGGAGGAGGAGGTGGCTCTGTGGGTGAATGCAGGGAGGTGGTCACCTAATAGGTCGGGAGTGACACCTGATGTAGTGGTTCTATTTGGGTGAGACACTAGTATTCAGTCTAGGATGGAGCTGGGGCGGTTAGGTTTGTTGAGTCTAGTGATGGTGTGAATAAGATGAGTAAAGTTGAATAGGTTAATAGGGAGGGATTGGGGTTTATGATTTTTTGCCAGTCAATATTTACGTCTCCCAGTATGTATGTTTCTTGCTTTATATTTGTGGAAGTCCAGGAGAGAAAGTCTTTTAAGGTATTGGTGTTATTGCCGGGGGGAATATAGAGGGAGATGATGCAGATACTTTTGTGGTTATTTAATTTTAGCATGCCAATTACTAGTTCAGCATTATGAAAGGAAGGAATAGGATTTTGGAAAGGTGTGATAGATAGGTGATTAGAGTAAAGTAGAGCAACTCCACCACCTCTTTTATTTAGGCAGTCAGATCGGATGCATTGATATTTGTTGATGTTACAGATGTGGGTAATAGCCAGTGTTGACACCACCTCTGATTACACCAGTGCCATTGTCACCTATGTCACAATCATTACCATGAATAGAGAGGAGGTATTCCTCATCGGGTGTTAAAGAGATAACTGTGATCCCCATCCCAAGCACTGCTATGGGCAACTGCATTCAGCTTTGCCTTTGCTCTGGCATGTCCTACCATATCATTGACCTGCTTCATGCACTGTGTATGGTTCCTTCCACCAACAGCATTTATATCCATAACCACTTAGTTCCAGGTCTTTGCCCTCTCATCTTGTTTGGGTCCCCCTTTTTCAAAAAGGTTTTTGCCATATGTTCTAGGGATTGTCACGAGGATGCATTTATCATGGCTAAAATTTGTCTTTCCCCTGTCTGGATCCCTGTTGCTGCATTATTAATGTACCTAAATGTTCCATGGACTGACTCAAAACCCTGTCACTATACCTTGTATCATAGAAACTGCTTAGCGGTGACCTGAGTCTGGCATATAAGGCATACTCCAACCCAGTACTGAGGGAATTACTACACATCAGCAAGTCAAATGGTATCTGAAATACTCGGTCTAGGGATATAAACCTCTTCTGTAACATCAGGAGAACAATTTGGAGGAAGAGATGTATCTCACAGTAGATATGACTACTCTGGAATAGACTCTCCATCCACACAAAACAAAGCTTATCCCTGTCCATCTTCAAAAACTTGGATCAATATATGGGAAACAGAAAATTTACCCCAGGACTGCCCCCTGTACTACTAATGGACAGAGGCAGCTCCTATATGCTTTATCTCATGCATGGGTTTCTTTAAATTGTCTATGGTATGATTCTCATTAGGGGCAAATATATAATTATCGACCATGGGATGGCAAGGTCAATCTAACACCAAATGAAATAGGTTAATTTGAGCACTAAAAGCGAAAACGACTAGGCTTAAAAAGGCCTACAAGGGTAACTAGTTTAGTGTTTATCTATGAATCTAAAACAACAAAGTCATACACTGAAACTTTTGAGGCAATAATCACCCCAAAACACAGCAATGAAAGCATACCCTGTTTCATCTCAAATAAATCAAAGATCTGAGTACAAAACCAGGTTTGGGATCACAACAACCCTATTCATTTGCACATGCAAAGTCCCAATCCAGCAAGTTAAAAACATGTTGCAATACTCTATGCAATAACATCAATAGATGCATTCACACTAGCATTGCAAGTGCTTTACTAATAGACTTGTATACCCTTCCCCTAACACTGTCCTGCATTCGTACATTTTTCTTTCCTTTCAGGAGTGACACTCGGAAATCCCCCAGTAAAGCAACATGCATCTTGACACAACAATACATTCCTGAAAATGCAGCAGACTAGAATCACTTCAGTTTATGTACTTATATCAAGCCTAGCAAAAGCACTAAATGTCACCAAAATTAATTTCCAAAATCCCTTTCATAGTGCCATTATGACTTCAGTATACATTCCAATTCTGCTTTCATGAATTTCCATTCATAAATGACACTCATGTAATCAGTACTGCCATGAATCATCCAACCTTACTGTCAGATCAATAAAAGACACAATTGTACTAGTAAACACTGTAATCTAATAGTAATATGAACAGCTTGCTAATTCATTTCTACCTTTTTTACTATTCATTCCTCACTTGAGAAAGTGCATGATTTCCTAAAACATACGCTGCCTATCCCAAGTGATCACAAGTTAATATGGTGGTCATGAAGATATTTGGCTTAATTCAGGGTCATGTACATGTATATTTATTTATTTTATTTTACATTTGTTGACCGGGAGAATCCGACTGGATAAATGTATATTTTCAGCAGAGGCCCAGGGAGAAAAGCTCCAGAGTTTGTAAATATATAAAGGCAAGTAAACACACACAGCGTCATTTCACACATACAGAGACAAAGTACAAAACATAACATTTTAAAAGTACATAGAGAAAAAAAAATGTTTTGGCTGCACGTTTTAGAGGTACATAGAGAAAAAAATATTTTAGCTGCGAATTGTAGTAGCAGGACACATTAGTTGTATGACCTATAATTTCTACTTGAATTATTGAGAGTATGTATAATTTGCCCATAGAGTTTTCAAGAGTATAGTAGAACTGCTAGTAGATGAAGTTTGCATATTAAGAATAGTAGTACATGCAGTAAATTAGTATGATCAGGTTTATAGAGAAAGTCCTGAGGAAAAAGCAGGTGTAGAGGGTCAACCTGGGGGAAGGCATGGGCATTGCCTATTGATAAGTAGATGCTCCTTTAGTAGTTGTTTAAACTTAATGACATAATTTGCTGAGGTAATATCAGGGGGCAGTGAGTTCCAGATTCTGCCTATGAAGTTAGGAAATAGGGAGTCTCCTGCTGAGTTGTTGGATCTGATGATCATGATTAAGGTCCTGTCACTAGAACATAGGTGTCTTGGGTTTTCATGTATTTTAAGTAATTAGATAGTGTTGATATTTTGTCCGGATATAGTAGGAGTTTTTAGCAAAAACTAGTTGGTGGAATGTAATGAGATTTTGAAGTTCAAGCCAATTTAGTTTGTATAGTGAGTGGCAATGATGGGAACGGTAGGGAGCATTTGTGGCAAATTTGGCAATTTGATTGTAACATGTGTCTAGTTTTGTAATTTCTGTTTTGGGTAGGTCGGTGAAGACGGGGCAGCATACAGAAGTGTGGATAGTAGCAGAGTTTGAGCCATGGTAATTTTAGTCTGTTGATTTAGGTATGTTTTATTTTTTTACAGGCTGCCTAGTTTTCTGTGTATGTTTTTGATGGTTTGATTTACGTGCAGGTCAAACTTCAAGTTTGTTGTCAAAGTCCTGACCTTCCCAGTGGAAATGTTCCCTCATGGTATATAAGGTTTCTCCAAAGGAATAGTCTTCAGGGGGAGAAGCAGAGGGAATGGAATCTTCAGCATCAGAATCTTCATAAGGGGGAAAGGAGTAATCCTGTTCCTCAGAGGAACCTGAGGAAATAGACACTTGATCAGAGGAGTGATAATCCTCCTCTTGTCTAGGCCTTTTGTCTGGGGGGGGGTTGGGAACCCCTGATTAAAGAAATCAAATTTTTAGCCATTTTAAGCATCTGTTTCTTAGGCATGGGGCCTTGAACTGGAGACTGATGTGCAGTCTTTTTTGGTTTTAAAGGAGTCTTAAGCTTAGCATAAGATTTTATGGTGAGAGTAGTCGGTCTGAAGACACCTTCTGTAACCGAAGGTGTTTCCGCAGCACCGGTTTCTCCTTCTGCAATGTTATCAGTAGGGCCTAAAGAAAATGGCTGCATCAGCCTAGAACTCTCTGTTTGAGAATCCGAAGCAGTCTGGGGTTCCAATTCTGCGGTCGTCAGGGGCTGCGTAGGCGCCTCACTGAAAACCGGAGAACCAGAGACCAGCCCAGCCGAGGCCTCGGAGTCTGGCTTGGATCTAGGCTGCCTGTCTTTATCTTTGCGGTTTTTTATGCACGCCAATAGTCGGTTGCTCCGATGGTATAGTGTAAATACAAATCCTACTGAAGAAGTGTCGTGCGAAATCAAAGCGTCGCTTTATAGTTCACTTATTGAACCTAGCACAAAACCGACAACCAGTGATGTCGTGGTCTGGGCCTAGGCAAGGAATACAATAATAATGAAAGTCCTTATGAGGTATTTGCTTCCCACAAGAAATGCAATTGTTAATTTTTTCTGACATCGGACTGAGGCAAGAAAAGGTCCCCAACGGGGTACTTAGCTTTGAAGACTTCGGACTGAAATTTGATTAGAAAATCTCAGGTGTTGGCCGACCGGCACTTGTGAGCTGCTTCTGCTTCGGGCACCGCGCGGCAAGAAAGACTGGAGAAAATGGGGTCAGATGCCTCTTATATACCCCTGGCACACTGACGTCAGGGATGAAGTGACAGCAACCGACGCCAGACCAAGGCTTTGGAATTCAGGCCGACTGCGGGACCGCCTGATGACAGGATAACCCAAGTGTGATGACTGCAGCAGGGTAACACGATGAACATCTTCAGTTTGTTGTCAATTGTAACACCCAGTAGTTTTGTGTGGGAGTCTGAGGAGATAATGGTGCCATCACTAGATGCAATACTGAAAGAATCAGTGTCCAAGTTGAATTTATTTGCTTTGAAAATTAGTAATTTGATCTTTTTTGGGTTCCGTAACAGGTTTTTACTGAGAAACCAAGCTTTAGTGGTTTTTAAGACTTGTTGGATAGTGGAAAGGAGTATGAGGGGGTTGGTGGCTGAGCAGACTAGTGTTGAGTCGTCAGCATATTGTATGACAGTTGCATCTTGGGTGATCTTATTCAGATCATTGATGAATATGGAAAATAATAGAGGGCCTAAAAGTGATCCTTGTGGGACTCCAGTTGTAACAGGGAGCACTGTGGATAGCTTGTTATCCCACCTGACTGCTTGCTGTCTACCTATTAGATAATTTTGAAACCAGACTAGAGATTTAGTGGCTAATCCAAGGTCAGAGAGGGACTCAAGAAGTTTGGGATGGTTGACCATGTCAAAGGCTTTTGATAGGTCTAAAAATATGTCTGATGTTAGATTGCATAGATTCCGGTTCTGGTTGATTAGGTTGGTGAAAGAGAGGATGGCAGTTGTTGTACTGTGGACTGGTCTAAATCTGTGAGAAGTTGCTTTTTTAGTAGGTATTGCATAAGTTGCTGGTGAATACATTTTTCTAATATTTTGGCAAGTGGGGATAATATGGCAATAGGGCGATAGTTGGCAAAGGTCTGTACAGGTCCCACCTTTGTGTAGTGGGGTGACATATGCTATTTTCCAGATTGTTGGAATTATGCTTTCTATTATTGATCTGTTCAGGAGAATTGATATTGGATAGGCTATCTCATTAGCAGCTATTTGAAGGTATTCGGTTGGAATGTTGTTGGCAGCTAGGCTAGTTGGTTTGAGTTTAACTAATAGTCTTTTTATATAATCTGTGGGAATAGATTTGAATTGGAAGGTGTTATTGATATTGGTAGCAGACTTAGGGTTGCTAGTAGTAGGTGTTGTGGGTTGTTGATGAACCAATTTTGAAATGGTTTCTATGAAAAATCTATTAAAGGCTTCTGGAATTTCAGTGATATCTTTTACAGTGGCTGGTGTTGGTGTACTCGGTCTGCTGGGGTGGAGTAATGTATTTAGTCCAGCCCAGAGTTTTTGGGGGTTGTTTTGGTGTCTATTTTGCAAATTGAGAAAATATTTCCTTTTGTCTAGTAGAATTTGTTTTTTTGTTTCGTTTCTGAGTTTTTGGAATTCTTGTTTGGTTGCTATGGTTTTATTGGTTCTCCACTGATGCCAAGCTCTATTTCTTTGGGCTATCATGGTTCTAGTGGTACTTGTGATCCAGGGGGCTATTTTAATTTTTTGTTTGCTTGTGCGAGGAGGAGCATGGGTGTCTAAGATGTTTAGGAAGGTAATGTTAAATAGCTCAACTGCTTCATCTAGTGGGAGGGTCTTTAGAAGATTCCAATTTTGGTATTGTAGTTCAAGTTCGAAGTTTGTTATGTCAAAGTTTCTATTGTTTCTAATGGTCCGGGTTGGTGGTTCAGAGTTGGTGTGGGATTTAAGTTTTAGTAGGAAGGTGGGCTGGTGGTCACTGAGGTTGTCTGGTAGGACACCTGCTTGATAGAATGTATTGGCATTGTTTATTAGGGTCCAGTCTAGGAGGCTTTCTTTGCTTTTATTATTACCTAGCCTTGTACTGGAGTTAATGATTTGAGAGAAATTATACAGATTTATGAAGTTGGAGGGGTTAGAGCTGGAGCATGTATGCCAGTCTATGTTAAAGTCACCTAGGATAATTGTTTCTTTGGGTAGGTTTTGATTGGTCCAATGTAAAAGGGCTTCTAGAGTGAGGATGTTATTACCTGGTGGTATGTATCCTATTATAATATTTATAGATTTTCTAACAGTTAGTTAAAGTTTGGCTAGTAGTAGTTCTGAGAGCATTAGGGGGAGTATAGGAGGGTCAATAATGGTAACCTTTAGGTTGTTTTATAAAGTAATGCTACATCACCTCCTTTTCTGAAAAGTCTATCATTACATATTACATTATAGCCTGGGGGAAGGAATTCGCTGTCGGGAGTTGTAGGTTTTAACCAAATTTCGGTTAGGGATAGTAGATTTGGGGAATAGGTGTTTATTAGAGTATGTAGTAGATGTACTTTATTATTAATGCTACGTATGTTTAAGTTCAGGATAAGTAGGCTATTCTTTGGTCTGGAGAGTAAGGCTGAGTTATTGGATGGGAGTGGGGAGGAGGGGAGTGTGTGTGTCAGGGTTTGGGCCTGGATTAGGGTGTAAGTCACCTGCTAATCTTAGTTGGTGACTGATGTGGTGAAGCAGTTTTGATAGCTTAGCAAGAATGTGTATGTACTTATGTGTGGAAAGTGATTTTGCGGTTGTTTTGATAAGTGTTGTGGATGCTAGAGGGATTGTGCTGTGATGGTAACTACTTGAGGGTATGTGTAGGCTATAGTGTTCGGAGTGGGTGGAGTAGGTGGATGTATGTTTTGATGGGGTGGGAAGAGCAATGTGATAGGAGGTGTATAGTATGTAAATTAGGCTTTATTTGCTTATCATTATGAGTAACAGTAACAAGCGAGTGTGTAATCCAACAAATCCACACAACTGTCGTCAAGTACTTGTGAACAGGCTGGAGAAATATTGGAGTCCACAGCAGTATGTGGGAAGGCACAAACAACCATAGTAATTTTCTAACATTCCAATGATTAGAAAAGGGAAAATTAAAACAGACACAACTGAGTCTGCATAAACATGAAGCATAATCAATGACCCTCTTCCATAGCCTAGCACACATCACCTTAAATACGTCAATACTTTGTACAAGTTCATAATGACAAACAGGAAGATTAATTTACACAGAAAACAGAAAAAAATAAAAAGGGTGATTTCTATTGATGCAGTACTGCAAAGGAATGCTTAAAAGAAATTATTAATGCATGACATTCAGGTGTATTGTTCAAATAAAGATGAACAGCAGTAAAGCACAGAAGCACAAACAGATGTATGCAAATTTAAAAGTGATGATTACATAACTGAATTTTATTCATCACAGAATGAAATGTGAATGTATTCCTTTAAAAAAAAGTCTCTATGACAAAGCATTTTGGTAAATTAAAACTTGCCAATAATAGCAGTACCATGTCTAATGCCCCAACTTGTTAAATGGGTTTGGTTAAGGTGATGTCACACCCAGAGGGTGTAGTTACAAACCTGTGAACCAGAGCCCTTCACTTATATTCTTCATTCTGGTACTGGAACATTGAAAGATGGCAGCACCTGTGAAGGCATGAGGTCGAGCTCTGAGCAGGTCTGTCAAAGACACCAAAATTATGCTCTAACTTCTTTGCTTTTCTTACCTGGAGAAAATCAAATCCTGTGTATGCAGGTTGGATTGGAAAAAAAACTGACATCTGGTGAGAGTTGGGTGAGCATCTGATATGGATCACCTGCTCTAACCACCAGTGCTGCCACAGGTATGATGATGTAGAGAAATGTAGGCCTGACCAGCTGGCTTAGTGGTTAGACCAGGTGATGGAAAAGACGACAGATTTTTATAGTAAGTATTCTTCCTTTTTTTTAATCTTATCAAGAATAGGTTTTTCATGCAGTGGTGGTGCTGCAGTAGCATTGTCGCCTCACAGTAAGACGTCATGTTCGATTCTCAGCTAAAGCGTCTTCTGTGTGGAGACATGCGTGAATGTGCGTCAGGGCCGGCAACTCGGCACGTAAAAATCTATTGCCAATCATTAGCGGACTGGAGTTCCGCTGTGGCGACCCCTAACCAGGAAAAGCCGAAAGACACAACAACATCAAAAATAGGTTTTTCATGTGTGTATATATTTATTTAGATACAAACAGAAAATAACGTGTGTATTACCACATAATTCCATATTTTATAGGCATTATATTAGTAATTAGTTGTGTTATAGTTATACAATTTTTAGAAGAACAAAAAAAGATTTTATTTGTGTAGGCCACAAAATAATTATTAATATGATAATTGTATAACACAGTCATTTCTTCCAAATATTCATGGCACATATAAGATGGCTGAAGACCTTCAGTCAGTTAGCCATTGCACCCTAGTCAGACTAGGGGTGGGGATTAAAGTAGCACCTGAATGACCAGCACACACGGTTTGATTCATTTTGTATACCTTTCTTCTTAAGTCCTGTATATGGTAACATTTACTAAGCAGCAGATTATCAAAGCATACAATGCCATGAAATATTTCTAGTGAACCTATCATGTAAATGTTAATATGTTTGGTTTAATGCAATTTGAACTGGAAGGATATCATAATTTCCTTCCATTTGCTACATGTGTGTGTGTGTGTGTGTGTGTGTGGAGAGCTTCTGTACAGCTTGTCTCTTTGGGGAGAAGTTAAGTCTGTTGCTTAGATCAACTTCACATATTACTTAAAACTGCAAATAGATTAAGAAGGTATACTGGAAAACTGAAACCAAAAAAGAAATGTGAAAAAAAAGACTGCATAAAGTACCCATTCCCCAAACAGGCAAGCTTTACAGAGACATACAAGTGTAACAACTGGATGGAAGTCATTCAGTCCTCCTAGTTTAACTTCCAGTGAAGAAGAAGTACTTATTAGCTCTGATGGATTAGGTACAATGAAAATATGAAATTCTGTGCTTTGCTGTTTTCAACCTTAATGAATGAAAGCATATACCAAAAATCAAAATAAATTTATATATAACAAAGCATATATCTTAAGCAAGTATAAGAATAAAATCATTGCTTTTCTACATAGAAAACGTAATCATGTTAGAAATTTTGTAGAACAAACATGTCAGATAGTTAGACAATCATCCTTTTTGTGTTTTATATGCAACTGAATACCAATCAAGAGAACACAAGAGTTAGGAGCCTAACTGAGGATCCTTGTGGGTATGAAAAAAATATATATTTATATTTATAAAATAAATTTTAAGAAATAAATGAAGTTTTTTTATATATTGTTTATTTTGCAACAATAAATGCAGAAGTAATTAGTACACAGATAGTAGTAGTAAAGTGCAATATAGTGACCATTCCCATATATTTCCATAACCATTTCCAAGAACTTTAGTTGAATATAGTTTTAATGAAAATAAAAATAACTGCTAATAAAGACTACACTGATTTATAACATTATGAGTGAATTTATTGTTTGCATTTCTTGTTGTCTAGCTACCCCTCCTAACTCTCTCTTTTTCTTATTTTAGTTTTGCATTCGTCTTCCTTTATTTTCTCACTCTCTCTCCCATTCCTATTCATTGTTCCACAGATCCAGAATACTTAGGAGTAGCCCAACCACATTACTCCCAGGTCAGGGATCATTCACTCTTTACTCTTCCAGGGACATACTCACAGGGTTGGGACAATGATGCCGGTTCTATAGGCAATCTGGCAAACTTCACAGACTGTGGGGCTCTGGGACTAGGTTGAGCAAGTGGTGAAGCAGGTACTGGAAAGATGCCTTCAGTCAGTCCAAGATGCTTTTCAGCAGTTTGAAGAATCACTGCCCTGGTCATTGCTGACCACTGCAACCAACACAGGACCCTACCTCATCAACATCAGGGCCCTTCAGTGCAAGCAGATGAAATGTTTGAGGTCCTGTGTACTGGGGGGGGGGGGTCCTCTTGAGCTCAAGTCCTCATCACCTCACTCAGTTAACTCACTCCTTTCCTAATCCTCTCTCCTACACCATCTTTCCTACCGCCCACTCAAAATACCCCCTTATATAAAATATTTGAAAAATATGGAGGTCTATCCCCTGTCAAAAATCATAATACCCTCCCTTATCACACCTCCACCAGCAGAACCCTCTTTATGTTGTCCTTCTATGTCTCCCTCTTTATGTCTCCCCATTTTCAGTCTTTCCCTTCTTCCCCTCTGCTCTCTCTAAAAAACAAACAGGCTGTGCACATAAGGGCATTCCCAATATAAGACATTTAAAACATACAAATCTCCTTTATAGTTTTTAAAAAGGGGGGTTTGAGAATAGTTAGGAGGAAGGGGTTGGCATAACAGTCAAAGTCTTTACCTCACAGTTACAAGGTTTCAGTATGACCTGTGGTTATTGGCTAGTCTTGTAATAATCTGCAAACCATTGTATTTATGTATGAACCTATGTTGTTGTTTGTCTTTTGGCTTTTCCCGGTTAGGGGTTGCCACAGCGGAACTCCAGTCCGCTAATGATTGGCAGTTGGTTTTTATGGTGTCGAGTTGCCAGCCCGACGCCCAACCTTCAATGAAGGCACGCCCATTCAACGCATGTCTTTTGAACGCCCACTCGACCGCGGGGAGGACATGCAGTCTCCACACAGAAGGCACTCCCAACCCAAGCCGAGAATCGAACGGGAGAACCTCTTGCTGTGAGGCAACAATGCTACCGATGCACCACTGCGGCATATTTTTATGTATGAACCTATGAAACCTAATAATAAAAGCTGCTCTGTGTGACACTTGCCTTAACTACTTCAAGCATGCTTGCGCATAGCAGCATTCATCCACAATATCTGAAAACGTACAAAATCATGCAAACACTGAGCCTTTCATGTACTACTTCATATGTACTTAAGGATTAGCTTCAGCTACTTTACACTTTTGCCACAAGTAGTTTTCTTTAAAATGCTTTTATATTTCCTTAGTCATCACAAATAACTTATAAACACTGTATTTGCATATAGGCATAGCCTTGCTCTTCATGAATAACATCTATGCAAGTGCGAACCTCGGCACTATGGATACCACCCATAAATTAACAGCACAGGTGCACAACAAGGAAAAGGCGTCAAAAGAAAGGGTACAGGAACAGCACAAACCAGAGCTGAATTTCATTTAGACACGATGTGTCAGATAGTGTGTGCATATTTAGACTGTTACCACACACTGGACTCTTCCAAGCAAAAGGTAAAATGTATAATTAGTTAAAAAGTTATACAAAGAAATGCTAGAGAAAAAATAACAAGTGAAAAGAAATATAAAATAATGGACACCAAACCAAATGTGGCATGGGAATTACAAAATAAGGAAGAATGCTGACCTGATTCAAGAACATAAATAAACATTTTCAAGCATAAGATTTCCAAGAAAATAAACCTTTGCTAGTCTAAAGAAAGGCATGAAATAAAATACTTCTATATAGATCAAAGGAACTACATGGACATTAAAATTAAATTTTAAAAAGACAGAGTGAAGTAATATTTCATAAAAAGCCAAAAGACACAACAACATTATTAAAAGACTTTTATTTACTGAGTTACCTCTCTTGCAAGATATTAGATCTGATATAAATAAAACAGACTATACAAAAGAAAAGAAACATGTTAGAAAACTTAGAGAGTGATTTATTTAAAAGATGAAATAATAAAAAAAAAATAATCAGGGCAGATGATAAATACACTATCTGGCCAATCATACAACTACAAAGGATTTCATTTCATCTAAGACAAAAGCTGGATGATAAATTTTAAAATGTTAGAAAAACAAGATACCATTGAAAAATGTCAGAATCGACACAGTTTCTCCATCTAATACAACACAAACCAAAAGTCACTTTGTTTTCCTTCATTGTAATACCACCCAAGCCAAAAAGACTAAGGGAGGTGAGGATTTGTGTAGCTATGAGAGCAACTAAACAAATCAGAGAGAGAAGCACCTTAGTTATATATTTATTTTTGTTTTTATCTATCCTTTGTTAATAGGGCTAGTCCCTCAAAGCTCGTGAACTCTTTTCAGTTGTACTTACACTACTTGTGAAGTCATCTTAATATTATTAGGGAGAGGCATCTTATGTTCCCCAGTAGTAGTTGAAAAGATTACCGAATTGTATGGGCCAAACCTACTCTTCTCGGAGGAGTTTTGGATAGTCAGTCTATTTAGAAAAACAATGATGCAGTTCATTTAACTGCATCATAACTAGTCACCACTCCAACAAGAGGGGACAACATACTAGACCTGATCATTACCAACATGGGGACTCTATGCTCCACACCAGAAGTATATCCCTCATTGGTAAGATCAGACCATAAATTAATCTCACTGGATGTCCACATCCTGACCCCACCCCCAGCCCAGAAAACCACAGTGAAAAACTTCTCAAAAGCGAACTTCTCACTTCTCAAAACTGAAGTGGAATCCTTCAAGGCCCCAGGGCCAGTGGAAACTACGGCCCAAACTGCAGAATCCTATATAAACGCATTCTACGGACATCTCTAGGAATGCATGGATCATGCTATCCCAAACAAAACCAAGACCCAATCATCCAAAGGCTGGCGTCCAGTCTGGTGGACCCCTGCCATAAATAAACTGTACAACAGAAGGAGGAAGCTACTACATGATAGAGCAAAACCCTAATAGGGAAGGCATCTCTGATCAGTACTAGCAAAAAATTACGATCCCTCATAAAATCCTCCAAGGCCAGCTTCGAGAGAAAAATTGCACAGGACACCAAAGACAATCATAAGGCTTTTTTCAGTTATGTTAGAAACCTGGGATGCAACTCCCAGACTTGTTCTGAGTTGATTCTAAACGACAAAAAATACACTGAACCCACAGACATCGCCAATATCCTGTCAGACAGGTTCAGTGCAAACTTCTCCACCCCCTCCTCCCCAAAAGAGCAAGTATCTATCCCAGCAGAGGGCTGCCTCCCAAACATCTCTGATGCTCAGGTGAAGGCTGCCCTCTCCAAAGCAAAAAACACTGCTTCCATGGGACCAGATGGTGTCCCAGGTTGCGTCCTACATGAACTCCAAGAGGAACTAATCCCTCAAATAAAACAGCTGTACAATCTCAGCCTCACTACAGGATATGTGCCCACAGAATGGCGTACAGCAACAGTGGTCCCACTCCACAAAGGTGGAGCCTCTACGGACCCTGGAAACTATCGCCCCATAAGCCTGACTAGCTTAGTCTGCTAGGCTATGGAGAGGATCATCATGGAGCTCATAAACAAAGACATTGGGGACCTACAGACACTAGATCCTACCCAGTTCGGCTTTGTCAAGGGCAGATCCTGCCTTTTGAACCTGGTTGACTTCTTCGAAACAGTCACCAAAGCCATAGATGAAGGGAAGATAGTTCACACAGCCTATCTGGACCTTGCAAAGGCATTTGACACAATACCCCACTCGGGAATCATAGATAAGCTATCCAGCTTAAATATAAACCCCTATGTCACAAGATGGGTCGCAAACTGGCTCAAAGACAGAACCCACAGAGTGAGAGTTGCTGGAGCCATGTCAGACTCGAAACCAGTCACAAGTGGCATCCCACAGGGTTCTGTCCTGGGACCACTCTTGTTCGGTATATACTTTTCCGAGGTACAGGCAAACGTGGGAGGACTATGGCTCACCAAGTTCGCAGACGACTGCAAACTGGGCGCCATAATCAACTCTCCAGCTGACACAAACATCCTTCTAAAAGGTCTCACAGAGACAGATAACTGGTGCCAGTGCCATGGTCTAAAGCTAAATGCCAAAAAATGTATAGTCATACCCTTTGGCAAAAACAATGTGTCCACAAATTACCACATAGGTGGAAACCCATTAAGTACACAGAAAGTTATTAGGGACCTGGGGACCCAAGTTGATAGCAATCTCTCCTTTGAAAACCACATTGCCAAAGTGGTTAGAAAGACCTTCTACATAGCCCACCTCATCACGAAGGGTTGCACATCTAGATCAAGAGAGGTAATCATGCCCCTTTATTCATCCCTCATCAGGCCCATCACAGAATACAATGCCCCTTTTGGGATGTACCTTACCCGACACCTGCAGCAATTAGAAAGACCCCAAAAGTATCTCACCAAGAGGATCAAGGGTCTCAAACAGATGCCATATGCTGCTCGGTTAAAAAAACTCCAGCTCTACTCAGTTGCATACCGCCTACTTTGAGGCGATCTATGCATGACATACAAAGCTATGTCAAATCCAGAATTAATGGACATGCTCCACCTCAGTAAATCTAAATCCCTTAGAGCCACACTCTCGAGGGACTTGAACCTCAGCACAGAAATAAATAGAACTTGCTGGAGGGACAGGTTCATAACCCGGAGGCTCCCTTCGCTCTGGAATAGAATTCCAGTTCATGTGAGGCAGAGCACCTCACTGAATCTCTTCAAGAAGAATCTCGATAGGTTGATGGGGGATCGTAGGTTTGTCCCAGGGATTACTCCCGTGCCACTATTAGACAGAGGCACAGTAAACTAAACCTTAAAGGGCACAGTATACTCAAATCAAGGGGTGGCGTAAGCCATACAGAATCGGGCTAGGCTTATAATTGCCTCAGGGCAGATAGCCTAGTATGAACCTATGAACCTATGCAGTCTGTTGTATTTTGCGAGGTCTGTGCACTTTTGCTTTTTTTTCTTTTTTCCTTTCCAGTGTAATGTCACTGTGGAGTTGGTATACATAATTTTGGGGGTAGAGGTCCAGTGGGACTTGCCCCAATGCAAAAAATATTTTTGTGTGTGCTTTATGTTTTTTTGAGTTTTGCTTTTCAGAACTGAATTTTCAGAAAATTGTAATTGAACTTGTTAACTCAATAAAATGTAGGTAAACCAACCAAATGGCATTCAGCAAAGTGGACCCTTGAGTTAGACTACTATCAGCTTGAACTCCATCATGACAGCAGGCCAGTCAATACAGTTTCAGTACACATTGATTTAAGAATACAAAGAAGGCTTTTACTCAATCTCAATTATGCAGCAGAAATCTCCCAACATGTTATTAAAACACCAGTAATCACATGAAAGACACAAAACTGAACTCGTGCTAAAAGGCCAGTAACAAATCCAACAAACAAACCCACAGACACTTAAAATAAAACCTCAGGAGTAATTTAATAAACTGCATTCACCATAGGACTGTTTTAATTAATCATCTCTTCACTTTTGTCATGCTTATTTTTATTTTAATGGTGGATGTGAGTCACATGATCACTTCTGATTCTTTTTAAAGTCTGTTATATGGTTTCATTATTTCACTACAATGAAGTCTTATTCCCAGTGTTTCTATACTGAGTGTCCATGACACGGCTGAGCAAACATTATTGACAAGAACAAGACAACACTAACATACTATAACCTTATACTGAATGTAGATTAGTGTGAAGCTAACAAAGGTAAACTGAAGTGTCATGGTTCTCCATTTCTCAGAATGGTAAGTCATCTTATTCTAACAAGTTCAAAGCACCTCATGACTTAGTTGTTTCAAGAATGTCAAGGATGTAGTGACACCTCTTTTGGTGTATGAGAATAAAGCCCTGACCACAAACCAGCAGAGGTGGCACCAGGTTCCTTTTATGCTAGGGCACAAAAAGGGCACTGTAGCCAGCTGGTGGGGTACGTCCTGACATATGACAACAAAAAACTTGTGGCAATAAGGCAGAACTACAACAAGCTCAACTAGCTCTTCCCATCTCAACTTAAAGTTCATGCAATACAAGTAAGAATAGGTTAACTACATCATATCAATGCCGGGTCTATATTAGTTCGCCAAAAACTAACTTCAGCAAACGGCTGTTCATCGAACATAAATCAGTGAATGGCCGTTCGTCAGCCGCTCGCATAAGCAAATGTGTTTGCACAGAGCAGTGAGTTACTTGGCCAGCATAAGGAAATTTTACCTTTTTCCAACTATAGTGCAATTTGGGAGTGGGTATATGTAAGTGGTGGGGGGGGGGGTTGGCACAGCCCCCCACCTTGGTGGGTTTAATATACTTTGGTTTGTTTGACAGTCAGTATGCTGACCAAGTAACTCACTGCCCTGTGAAATACGTTCACTGATGTGAATGTTCAATGAACACTGAATAAATGTTCACTGAAGTTAGTTTTTGAACTAATATAGACCCATCACTGTCATTATCTACAGCACCAATAGAAAGCAAACCAATTTAACTAACTGCAGCCTTAGCTAGCTTCCCATCTTCAAAATGTGGATAACTACACAACCTCTCACAAAGTAGAACATCTACAAATAACTAGGAAGGAAGCTCACAATACAATGTATACTGGAGTTCTTTTTTGGATGTCCAGTTATCTTTCTTTGCTTGCCAGAATGGTCACTTGCTCCAATGCAACGTTTTCCTCTTACACTGTTTTTAAAGGGAAAAAAGCTATCCAGCAGTCATACTATAAAAAGGTGGGGAGTGTATTTTGCCACACACCCAAGTGAATTATGAGAGAAATAACTCAATTTTCATAAGTCCGGTGCCCCAGGAGTGCAAGCCATGAATGCACCCCCCCCCCACCCGCAAAAAAAAAAAAAAATCAACATTAAGCAATACATGTAGGAGCAGGCTACAACTATCAGGAATGTCATATAATCCATAACACTTGTGTCTTTCGGCTTTTCCCAGTTAGGGGTCGCCACAGTGGAACTCCGGTCCGCTAATGATTGGCAGTGGATTTTTATGTGCTGAGTTGCCAGCCCTGATGCACAACCTTCAACGACGGTACGCCCATTCACTCGTGTCTCCACACAGAAGACGCTCTAGCTGAGAATCGAACAGGACAGCGTCATACTGTGAGGCGACAACGCTACCGCAGCACCACCACCGCAGTTAACACCAACAGCAATAAGTGGAACAATTAAAGAAACTATAGCCATAGACAACTGTTCATCTTAAAAATGTGGAACACTTATACTTCGCTACCTCTCATAATATAGACTAAATGTGCAAAATGTGGAACGCTGACTAACAAGGAAAGGTCATAGCACCATTGAAATATGCAGTCTATACATTTATAGAAGGGTTTTGATGTCCAGTCATCTCCCTTTGCTTGCCAAAACAGTCACTTGTTTGCAATATAACACTTTACTTTTACACTATATTTACTCTAAGGCAAAATAAAAATTCAGCAGTTATAAAGTGTTTTACCACATACCCAGCTCTTCCAATATTAGAGACCCAGAGAAAGGTTGCAAGAGTCCAGTGCCCTAGGAGGGCAAGCAAAGCAAAGCAACAACCCCGACCCAGACCCCAACCCACACACACACACAAATACAATCAGCATTAAGCAATTCAGATAGGCGTAGGCTATCTTAATTACTGTGTAACTATTTGAATTTTGTAACCTAAAATAAATCTTGAGTTGCTCTGTACTGTCTGTGAAAACAAACAACATACACACCTCCCCCCATCTTTCATCATGTGGGATCATTTGAATATGTCTCTGTGTCTTGGATTATAACTTCTGTTCATTCCAAACCAACACCGCTGTCTACCCTTCATTTGCAGTTGCATGTTATTGCTTTCAGTTATACCTTTTCATCACCAATTTTGCCTCACATTTGTCTGTTCCTCATAAAATGTGTTGCCAGTTAGCAAATCTTTGAAGATAACCGTTACATAATGACAGACATGAGTTTCAGGCTTCGTACCCTCCAGAAAATACATGTAAAACATGCTGTAATAGCATTCAGAAAAGATGACAAAAAATTTATTTTATTTATTTTATTTTACATTTGTTGATCGGGCTAGTCCAACTGGATATATATCCGTTTACAGTAGAGGCCCGGGGAGAAAAGCTCCAGTACATGCGAAAAAAATATCACTGGTATATCACAAAAAGTTATTTTAAAACAATATAAAAGTTTAAAAGTTTAAAAAAGAGAAATTACAAAGTCAAATCTAAATAAATAAAAAGTAACAGGACAAGGACCTGGTCAACAATGTCTTTGAAGGCAAAGATCATATTTAAATTAAATAACAGTTTTTAATCACACCTGCTTAACTAAACTTGCAATCCAGCAATAAAAAGTACACTGGGATGACTCTGCCTCTGGTAATCAGTCTGCTATGTTTTCTGTTTTATCTCCCCTCTCCCCCCACCTGCAGGAACACAAAAATATACTTGAGCCATGCTGTCTTCAGCTTTCACCAGAAACCACCACTTCCTTCAACTTTGAGAAAATGACAAACACCTGGTGATATTTATAGACTGGTTTGGCCTTCCTAACCTAAGCAAATACAGTTTCTCCTGCTGCAAAGGCTTTAGGAATTGATGGGAGTAGGACTACAATATCCACAATGCATTGTCATTTTCATAGAAGTATTTCTTAACTACTTATGATTTTGCATTAATTTTTAATTTTCTGATAAACTACTGAGGAGTACATTCAATCAGTAGAGGCAGCATACATTATCATACATCTTATTTGCTTAGAATATGCATGTTGCTGGAACTACAGTAGTTCTATTAAATTTTATGTGAATTAAGAGTTTTTTTGTTTTTTTTTTTACTTGTCCCTATTTTGACCATTGTATCCATTCTCCCATTATTTTTCACTTTACAGAGAATTCTTGGGCAGAGAAGCTGAGAGCTGAAACAAATTGCCATGTTGCAATTTAAATTAGATAAGGGATTTCTACATATAAGGTGTAACACCTCCCCTGCAGATCAAGTAATCTGAGTTTAACTGCTGAGTGCGTTACTTGCTGGAACTGAAGTGGAGGAGGAGAAGAATGATGAAGCTTAGCCTGCCCACCTCATTCAGAAGGGGAAGGGGCACATGGATGATGGCATATGCTTCATGGTAGAATCCTTTGTATGGAGTGGGGATCACATGGAGATGCTATCTTCAGGGGGCAGGGCCAATTGATAATGTCACATTGTAGAGGTATGGCTTCACAAAGTTCGTATCACAAAAGTTCAATCCACGTTAGATGTCAACAAGCATGTGCAGGAAAGTTAGGACTTGAATGAAAAACTTGATCCTCTTCACAAATGAAAGCGTCACTCCTTGTATGCTTGATTCTCATCCCCAAGTAATGAATGAACCCTGAGATCTCACCAAAAGGGAATAAATGGGAAATAGGGTGGCTGGGAGAGTAAGCTCAATGTTCTAAGGAGAATCAGACAAAAAAAAAAACATGACAAAGATCTCACGAGTTTGCTTGAAATAACCAGCTAGAGTGTACATTTCATAAAGGAGTTCAGCACAATGATTATACCACTGGGAGAACTAATTAAGACATTGATTCAAGTGGCCTGATATACATCAAAAGCTTTAGATGAGTTACAACAGAGCTTAAGTTCTGAAACAGTATTAATTTATTTAGTCCTGATTATGAAACATTTATTAAAATAGATGCAAGTAACTGCGGTGGTGGTGCTGCGGTAGCGTTGTTGCCTCACAGTAAGATGTTGTCTTGTTCGATTCTCAGCTAGAGCGTCTTCTGTGTGGAGACATGCGTGAATGGGCGTACTTTCGTTGAAGGTTGTGCGTCAGGGCCGGCAAATCAGCATGTAAAAATATACTGCCAATCATTAGTGGAATAGAGTTCCGCTGTGGCAACCCCTAACCGGGAAAAGTCGAAAGACACAACAACATTAAAATAGATGCAAGTGCTGTGGGCCTTGGTATAGTACTGAGTCAAAAACAAAATGGCCATGCAAAAGTACTTGTTTATGCTTGTAGATCTCTACAAAGGTTGAGAACAGGCATTCCGAGAGTGAAAAAAGTTGTTAGCCATACTATAGGCATATGAACACTGCCATATGTGTAAGGAAAAAACTTCATTTCATTAATAAATTATTATGAAGGACTATATCTAACTTAATGACTTAGTGTGCTAGGATGTCTTATAACATTCTTTTTTTTTTTTGGCAGGTTTCAACATTCTCGGTAGCTTGATTAATCGCTAATAACTTGTTTCCTTTCAGCAGAAATAAAAACATAAACTAACATACATTTATTTTAATAGCACTTGTGGGCTGTTCTTCTGATCCATTAAAATATTTTGAGCTTTACACTATTCATTGCTCTGTATGAAGCTTATTGCTACTATTTCCATAAAAAAAAGGAATGATGCAGTACTGGGAATTGTCAACAGAGGAATTCAGTCAAAAAGCAATCCAATGTTTACAGGTAATAAAGTCAGACATTCTTTCAAGAGCATTATGAAATTGCATAATTACCATGTATCTGTTGCATGCTAATGGGGTGTAATATTTTATGCTGGCCTTGGAGTTATGGTATTCAGACAGACCTTTACTTAGTGAACTCTGTAAACTATGTTAGATTTATATCGGTGAGATTGTAATTCTGTTAGTACAGTATGTTATTAACTAATTTACTACTATCACTGCAATACGTTGTATATTAATCACACAGATAATCAAATTATTGTAAAAATAATGCTAACAATAATTTTTTGCAGTGAGCAAAGCCCCTGTACCTCCATCCTCCTATAGTTCTGTAAAAAGTAACTCTGAGACTGTTGAACCTTGAGGATAAAAGGAAAACTGCCTGTCTGCCATACTTCAGTAACTTAACACTGGTAATATGGTGGATGAGTCAGGACACAGTTTACACAAATGAACTGGGAGACAGTGAGAAATTCGTCAGTGTATATGCTTGTTGTTCAGACTGTTACAAGTCCATCAAAACATATGACAGATTTTTTACCTACAACTTCTAAGGCAAGAGCAGCATTTAATAACATCCTTGGTGTTATAATTTCTGTAGACACAGTACCCTGATATTTTTATATTTCATGTATTGATCCTTGTGTATACTAGAGGCGAAACACAAGCAATTTGTCAGTAGATAAGGACAGCTTGGTTTACACAGTCTGCCCAGTATCCTATTTAAAATATAAGCTGCAGTTCCTTGTTAAACATTTTTCAAAACCCCACAAAAATGTTTGTCTGTACTACAATTCATGAATTGTGCCATGTCTTTTAGTTCCATATATTCCTCAGGTAGCCACTCCATGCTTCTACTGCTCTCTCTGTAAAACTATACTCCTTCCCATCACCTCTGAGGTATCTTCCCTTGACTTTAACATTATAGTGTCTCCTCCAAAAATGTTTCCTTCATTCATGGTCTATAATTCCTTTCACCTACTTAAACCTATCCCGTCTCTTTTCTCTGAACCACGTTTACTTGGCCTTCATTGCACAGATTCATTAAGTAAATGCATTTGCAGAGATGGTAGGCCTAAGGAACTGCACACAAACTGAAATTGTTCTTGCCAGATATACATACAGAGGAAAACCTTTTTTCTAGTGATAACATTTCTCTGACTACTACAATATTTCATCATGCTGCTTCTGACAAAGACAATGGTTTATATATCAGTTTGCAACTTCTGATGACTGTACCTCTTTTAATTTTATTACTGTCACTACTGTTGTTCTGCCTTTTGTCTCACTGGCCCCTGTTGTCTTCATTATGGATCTCTGTGCTTCAGAGTTTCTATTTTTCGTTACATATGTCAACATGTATGTACCCATAACAACTTACAAGTAAAATGTTATGGGCATTTATAAGGGGTCATCTGCATATATCCTATGGGCCCCCAACACAGTTTGGACTTTAGCTTGGCTGGGTCTTTCTTGCAGTTTTTACTCAATTGTAGAAAACAGATTTTGTTGTTTTTCACTACCTTCCTCTCTATACATTTGCACTCTCCAGTTAAGGATTTAAATGTGCCACTCAAAAAATTACATTTCTCTCCTGGACAAATGTAACCATTCACACCTCTCAGTCTGTGAACACTAAAAATGACACACTGATGTTCACAATCAAGGCAGAATGCCTAAACTAACAGCAGCCATTTTTTAGCAAAACACAAAATGTGACAATCTTAGTATTACATTAAATACAAAACATTTTTAATAAACTTTTTTATAGGTTAAAAAACTATAAAACTAAATACACCATGACCTATATATAATGTCATACAAAGACACTGCCTGTATTAGACTCCCTCCCCATTTCCTTATAATTATAGTTTATAAAACCAACTAATTAGAATAGTCTTTTTTCTTATATTAGAATAGTTCTTTTTGATAGTTGAAAGTTCTGTCTTTGTTCAGCAATCCAGATCCCTAGTAAAAAGTGAAGCCCCTGGCTTCTATTAAACAAGAAACTCTTGCTGGTTTGCATTACTTGTGGTACTTAGTTACAGATGGTTTAAGGCAGCATTACTACATGTACTTTAAATATTCCTTTTACACCTCATACTGGGATAGACTCCCATTTGTAGCTCACTGCTTATTTATCACTGATGATGCCAGAGACAGCACTACAAGAACAAAGATCCCCTCAGAACAACAGACATCTGCTGACCATATCATGAACAACATTTCATGCACTCAGTTATATAGAAGGAATAATCTACGGAGTACCTACTTCTTGTTCTTTCGGCTTTTTCTGGTTAGGGGTCGCCACAGTGAATCACATGTCTGCTCATGACTGGCAGTGGAGTTTTACAGTGTCGAGTTCCCAGCCCGGCGCCCAACCTTCCACAGAAGGTGCACACATGCACTCACACCTAGGGCTAATTTAGTGTCCAATCCACCTACAGCATGTCTTTGGGGTGTGGGAGGAAACCAGAGCACCCGGAGGAAACCCACGCGACCGCAGGGAGGACATGCAGACTCCACACAGAAGGCACCCCAGCCGAGAATCGAACCGGAGAACCTCTTGCTGTGATGCGGCAACGCCAACCGCTGCACCACCGTGGCCGCCAAGTACTGGGTGAAACTAGTCTAGGAATTTTCTTTTGAAGAGCAAGTCATTTATATATTATTCTGTGTTTACAAGTAATGTGAACAGAATTTACTCTGCAGACTTTCCTTTTCTCCTGCATTTCCCTTTAATATATTAAGGTTTTCTGTAGTGTCTTTTACCAAAGAATAAATTTAGTCAGCCCTTTAGGAACTGATATTCAAACAACAGAACAAATAAATAACATGGGACTTTAAGGCAAACCGATCTTAAAGGAACCTATCGTATGTAAACTGCAATGGAGGTAACTGTTATACCTAATGTGTAACATCTTCATACTTAACTTGGTGATGACACAACATTTGATGAAGTGAACAGATGGAAAGACAGAATAGCTATGGCCTGAGACTGTCACACTGGGAATGAATCACCAAAAGAAAATGTTAGGTGGTGTGCTGTTGTCAATTGATAGGAGCTGTACCTGAGGGCGGCTCAGTTTCGGGCTGGCAAACAGCTGAGAATCAACAAGATGAGTCTTTGGGCAGATTCAGCTCAGACGGTTGGACAGATCTCCGGTTTTAAACCTGGCAGCTATGCAGTAGAGAGAGACAAAATGGCATAGGGGAAGAATGAGCAAACTCCAAACTGACTACTGCAGTGCTATAACATCAAATTCCTCCCATGTTTGTTTATCATTCAGTTTGACATGAATGGTGAATGACGTATAAATGATGAGTATGTCTGTCACTCTGATGTGATCTCAAGCAGACTGTTGGGAGAGAGAAAGACAAATCAGAAGTTACACACATTAGATGAGAGATATGCAGGAGTGCATAAAATAATTTGAAAGACTAAAAGGCTAGTAACAGGTGCAAATATTTCCAGAAATAAATATTTATAAATAAAATATTGTATAGTCACAGTGTGATATGTTATACACAATATACACATTTTGAAGGAATAAGGCGTTAAGTTGATGGAAGAGGAAAGCACTGGTAAGAACACACAGACAGAAGAAAAGTGGGCAGACATAATACGAAGGGATATAGACAGGAGATGTCAGTTAAACAGGAAAGCCAGAGCGGAAGTGAATGAAGAGAGGGTTAAAGCACAGGCAGGCGCTGCAACTTCAGTTCCTTTTACATTAGGGTACATACTAGATGAGCTGATATGTAACATTTCTGTATACTCTGCAAGGTCATTTAGCTGTCTCATTTTTGCAGGGTTCAGGGGTTTCATTCTAACATGTCTGTGCGGAATTAGTATGTTCTCCTTGTGTGTCCTTATGTGACTCTTTTAGGAAATTCTGCTTCCTTTCACTTCCCCAAAACATACCAGATGATTCATAGGTTTATAGGTGTTTACTAGGCCAATGACCACAAAGGCCTTTTTAAGCCTAGCCATGAATCCCAAATCTCTGACAAGTCCTGATACCCTTGATAAGTGCAAGCGTGGGCCTGGGAAATGAACCATTTGCAGCTTACCTGTTTGCATTAAAGACATAGGTTCCAAACCAGGGATGAATTTCTGGTTTCTCATCTAATTGTCCAAGTTGCACTTGAATTGGGTTAGGGAGAAACTCTGCTTCACATAGATGGGGAGCCTGTTCCATAGACAGGGTAGACTCTGGGATACATAACTATCTCTCCAGCAGGTCCTATTTATATCACAGGCAAGGTTTAAGTCTTTAGAATGGGTAATTCTGGTACTGCTTCTTTTGTGGATTGAGTAAACTATTCACAGACAATGTATTTGCCAGTACCTATGTGGTCTGGATTGTGGCTAATGAAGAGATACAAGAAAGATTTCACTTACCAACCACCAGATGATTCAGTAAATAAACAGCTAATAAGGAACACTATAAAGGAATGGAAAGAGATAAGGGGGTGAGCTGGGAAATGTTCAGAATAGGAATACAAAAGAATAGTATAGGGACGGACAATGGCTAGAGGTATGGGTACACACAGGAAAATGAGAAAAACAGTCAGACATGTGAGGCAGAGGAAGAGGGTTAGAAATTTGGTAAATGCAAACAGTAAAATACATAAAAGAATCTGAGCTAAAGGGGAGGGGCAATTCTGTCCAAGACTTAGAAGAAATAGCGGATGGAGAGGGAAGAAGTAGGCATAAAAAGATGAGGATGGAAGGGGGAAGAGGAGGAGGAGAAATAGACAGAGACAGAAGGTGATAAGAAGGGTAAAAGCACTGCATGTGGAATGGCATGCTTAGATAAGACAAAGGTTAGGGCATAGCTTGTGCTGTCTGAATGAATGACTGCATAATGGAAAATTATTCCATAGCCTGGGGACATGGAAGGTGACAACAGTCCATGCAGTGATGGAGAAATGAGAACAACATTCAGACAGCAGAAGCTAGACAGAAGGGAAAACTGAACCATTAGAGAAAGTAAACAAAAATATAGACAAGAGAGGAAAAGAACCAAAGGAAGTATGACGCAGGAAAGATGATAGACATGGGGGATGAATGTGAAGGAGGGAGAGTAAATCAAAAACAAATTTAACAATGAAGTTAACAAAATGGCCACGTTTTCTGCCTACAAAAGAAGGAAAGAAAGAGTAAAATCAGAAGTAACGTATTCTAGATGGGACTCGAATGGTAAGCATTTGATATGTCAGGACCCACTTCAGCGTGTCCCAAAACATGGGGACTGAATGGCTAGAAAACAGACCTACATATATTAAGTCCGGGATGGTAATTTCCTGGAATATTCCCTTTTCTCCAAAGTATGGTGATCTTGGATTTTGTATATATATATATATATATATATATATATATATATATATATATATATATATATATATAACATACACACACACATAGATAGCTAGATAGATACACACACACACAAGTTTGAGGGGGTGCCCCCATAAAAAAAAGAAGTTTAAAAGAGAACAGTGATCTCCGAGAATCACTCGCTTTTTCTGAGTTTTCAGTCTTTTTTTTGGCTCATTTGCACTCAGCATTTCCAAAGTCAACATTTCAATAGGGACTTGACTCTAACTGTAAAATGACACAAGACTCTATAAAGACTTTTCTTGATATACTCCTTGCTTGCAGTGGCATGTATTAGCATGATCATTTTCTGTTATTCTCTGTCCGAGACTGTGACATCCTGGAGGAACAGCAATTACTGTTTTATTCATTTTTAAAACATTGCACTGTCTCTGAGCTGTAGTAACCATGGAGTGAAAATTATTTGGTAATGGGGTGTGGTAGTTTATTCTCTTATCAGGAGGTACAGGGGAGCTTTGTCCCCTTGACAGAATATTTAAGTTTGAGTGAGGGAGCTGTATACACAAAGTGTGTTTCTTCAAGTACTGTTGGAACAACTTTGGTGTACACATTCAGTTTTATACATTTCATGCAATAGTGTAAAAGAAAATTTGTTTTAAACAGTGAAATATCTAGCTGGCATAATAGGCCTCTTTATATATGGGTCCATTAAGGCTATTATTTTGTCTGAAAGTATTTCAAACAAAGTGACAAGGTAGACTAATCTTCTGGTCATGGGACATAGATCACAATATAGGGGTACATCTCAAACAAAGAAACCACTAATCAAGAAACAAAAAACACATATAAAAATAAAGAAATCTACTAAACCTGAAACCTACTAATTACAGTACTTGCAGACGTGATCCTCCCAACCAAATATTCAAATTAAACATATACATCAAAAAAGTTTTTCCAGTAACCTCCATATCCCTTTACTTTTATCTGTTGATTCCAGAGCTTTACAGTAAGATGAAAGAAGATGGCAACACAGAGTTTTACCTTATAAATATATTTGAAACACTGTCCACTAGTAACAATCACTACAATATATTCACTTTATCATGGAGACTGCATAGTTCATAGGGTCATAAACTAGGCTAATGACCACCACGGCCTTTATAAACCTTGCAATCCAACCCAACTGTGTTCCTATGTATCATGGGTTTTATCGGGTATGTTAGGAAGTTTCTAAAGGTTATGTGGGGTGGGGAGTGTGTTGGTTTGGGAATTACTGTCGGCATCTGTTTCTCCGAGACATGGGGTCCAGTCCCAGAGTGAATTTTTGATTTCCCATCCACTGGTCAGGGTTATGCTTAAATAGGTTTAGGGATGGACCCTCTGAGACACATATCTGTCTTGCCAACATGTTGTATTTCTGCCACAAGCAAAACTTTAATCTCTGGATCAAGTGGTTCTGATGCTGTTCATTTTGTGGATGTGCCAAAGGTTTATCAGAGCTGGATCCAAGGCTACATTGTATGCCAGGCATTCATAGTAAAATCTAGTACAAACAAAACTATAAAGTTTTTGACTAAAGTGCACATTGCGGTTACAGTATCAGTGTTATTGACCACATTAATAAAGAACTTGATTTAAATGTATGTTGCCCTTTGTAAAAGAAGTGCTTTAGGAGTACCACAAAACAAGTTTTTCCTCATTACTAAACATACTGATGGCCATATTTAGAGTGACAGACCATTGTTTAATTTGCACAAGCCCACATACCTAATCATATTTAATAAAAAAAAAATTGTCAAAAATTCAAACTAACCCTTTCAAATGAGCTCTGAACTGAATGCAGAGAATCCACATACATTAAGCAAGCAATGAAATTCTGTACCAGCTAGCACAGGACTAAGTGTCGATGTATTATATTTTCTGGATCATCATTCACTGATTTGTGCCCTCACACTTGGCCACTCATACCACAAATCAGTTCTACTAGGAAGTTTGTACTGCCAGGGGCAACAGCAAGAAGTCCTTAATGTAGCAACTGTCTGAGGATTCTCCGCCATGGGAAAAGCTTCAAAAAAGTGCTTTTCACACACTCATTCTAACAAGTTGCTACTTCTGGACTTTTGGTCTATAAAATAAATCTGTGATCAGGTCTTGTGGAACTTTGGAGAAGCTGTCTGGATTTTTTAAACATTAGAACTAGGACATATCTGATAGATTGTAGAAGAAATCATCAAAGTCAAAAACAAGTAAAAATGCATTCTACACATGGTGTGATCAGTGTTGGAGGATGGGTAGATGTGTAAATGCTATAATCAGTCTGAGAAAAAGGAACAATTTTAGGTGAAGCTTTTCATGCCATTTACATGACTGTCCTACCAGACTGTCTCTTATTAAAAGCAGGGTTAGCCTCAATAATAATGCCACATAGTACATAGAATTTAAAAAGAGAGAAGGTTTTGGATGGCTGCTATATTCTCAATGTGACGTTCTTAACATCCATGTCTAAATCTAAAGCACATAAGTTAGTTATGATCAGAGACCAGGCATAATCGTCTTATGTTTTTCATTGTAAGTAGTTATAAACAACCTGTTTAGTACAAACAACAGGGCATTTGCACAGTCATTATCAAATTATTTGATAAATGGATGTAGCATCACAGGCATACCTCTCAACAGTACCGAATTCTTCGGTATTTCCTGTTTTGGAGGGCAAAATGATAGGGTGCCATAAATTCTCAAGTGGCCCCTTCAAATCCCAATTTTGCTTTTTTGTTTTATTTACATTTTTTAGTGAATGCTGACACTGTGTAACTTGCAACATCATCAGTGTGATGAGACAGTGCAGCAGTGCCCGCCTGGTTCGTGGACAGCATGTCATTTGTTTTGTTTTGTTTTGCTTTGCCACACGAAATGGTGATGATTTGTAGCCTCCCTGAAGCAATGCATATCTGTTTTAATTCCGTAATCCATATATTTGTGTGTTTGTGCTCCTTCTTTGGGTAGGCGTAGATGGGCCAATCTGCCCCACTGAAGAGGACAGGCTGTAAATATCCCTAACTTAAAGTCAAACTGTAATTTATAAAATTGTGTTCGGTATATGTCCATGGCCTGCATTCACACTATGGCAGTAATAGTTTACTTGTAATAATTCTATTTCATAGCAGATCAGTAAAAGATTTCCAATGACATTAGTGTTGAGTGATTTTATAATGAGGTTGCTGTGAACTGTAATCTATAGAAGACTATTCCAATACTGGTACAGGTTTACGGTTATGTGTGCTGCAACCATTTTTCTTTGTGTAATAATTAAAAGGTCTTGATGGCACTTAAATATGTTCCTGTCACTGTGCATGTCCACAGCTCGATGTACCCATTTTAATTTTTACTGCGATCAGTCATTTTGGGGGAGAGGGAAGATTATTTTCAGAAAATCCTGCTGCTCAGAGTCACAGAGTAGGCAAACAAAGTTGGAATGAATCAAACCCTGCAATGTGGGTATAGAACGCAAGCAGCTCATTAATAGTTCAGAGTTTTGTTCTCTGCTCTAACTTTCTTTTTTTAATATGCTGTTCGACTGGTTATATTTTATGTTTAATATTTTGTCTGTTCTTCAGTTTGCGTTTGAAATGAATGCTGGTATCCCACAATTCCACTGGAGTGGAGTAATATAATTATGCATGCAAATTTTATGTTAATCAGCTTCCCAATTTTTGGCCACTTGTAACTACTTTCCATGGGCCTCGAAACCAGCAGCAAACAAATAACTCAAAAGCCTTGAAAATAAAATAAATGCTGTATCAGTACAGTAAAATAAGCAAATTTATTAGGACACAAAGTCAATAGTTAGTGCTTTCATCTCCTCTTTCAGAGACTTCTTCAGACTAAGGCTTCAACACTTCATTTAGCATTAAAATACACATCAACCTGTCACATGACATCAGTTTTAAAAAACTAATCACATAACACCAATTTTAAAAACTAATCACATGACATCCGTTTTAAAAACTAACTTAGTGCTTTAACCCCTTCCTTCTCAAATACATTGCAAATTCCTCCCTGTTATTTAGTCCTGGGGAAGCATGCATTTAACCTCACTTGCCAACAATATTCTAGCCAACCTAACTCTTCCTCGACATTAACTATGTTATATTCATTCCTTAAAACATCTAATACTATGAACTTAAAATTAACTTTACATTTCTTTACTTTCCATGGGCCTTTGTCCAGATTTTTGATGTTTTCAGGTTGAGAGGTATGATCACAGATGTGTGTTTTTTCAAACCGACATGAAAAATAAGAGACAGAGCTACCAACAACAGGGCATTTATACAGTCATTATCAAAATATTTGATAAATGGATGCAGCATAACAGGGGGTGTGTTTTTTGAAACCAGTATGAAACCTTATTAGGCCAACATCTTTTATGCCATGTAGAATTTTTCAACAAAAGTTCTTTCTGGGAGCTAGTTTCTTTACAGTGAAGGTATGGCTAGTGTTAACTTATTCATGATGCATTTTTATCTGCCTGTTAACCAGGTAATCCCACTTGTAGGCAAATTTACCTTTTTCGGGGGATGACCCAGAAACACTGTCTGCTTCAGTGACTTAAGCAGACTCACTTACACAAAAGTGGAAACTCAGTGAATCAAATATGGGAGGACATGAAGCTCATCACTAATATGAATCACATTACTGCATTAAACAGGATGAGGTGACATTTTCCGTACAGGCCCTACTCGTACCACTCAACTGTCCAGATTTTTGTCGCATTTTTGGTCTTCTCCTCATAAAATTTGTGATTTATGGCAAATCATTGATTACTGAGGTCACTAAATAATGACAAACATTTGAGTTTCAGACTTCATATTATTCAGAAAATGCATGCCAATGCAAAACCTGACATTCTAGTAACTTTCTAATTTATAAGAGCAACAATTAAAATCTGCCTCTATTTCTGGCCTCGTTATTTGTGGCTTTGTCCAGAATTATTGCGCTAAAATGTTGAGTTATGGCCCATTCCCTTCATGTCTCTGCCTTCTAGCTATACTGTATCATTTTGTAGCATCTGCACCCCTAATTCATACTAGGAATGATCAGCAGTAAGGCAGTCACAAAAGTAAATGAGCAGAAAACAGAGGCAACCAGTGCTCAGTTATGGAAGGACTTAGAGTTACACCTTCATATTGTACAAATGAGTGCAAGGCCCTCTGTCTACTTATACATTATGTGACTGAGCAAGTCACAATCAGTTAAATTATTCCCCAAAAACTCCCAAAAATGTAATTTTGCATATGAATATCAAATATTTAAAAAGGAAAAAAATCAGAACAGATCAAGATAAAGGATTATATTAATGGAAGTGAATAAAGAACTAAGAAGAACAGAAGAATCATTTTGCTTTACTTTAAGAAAGGAAGACATAGGATTAAGCCTCAGTAATTAGTCATATAACAACAAAGTATGTGATAGCAACAGTGCTTGTTGTTGTTTTTCTTTTGGCTTTTCCCAGTTAGGGGTCACCACAGCGGAACTCCGGTCCACTAATGATTGGCAGTCGATTTTTATAGTGCCGAGGTGCCAGCCCGACGCCCAACCTTCAACGAAGGCACACCTATTCACGCATGTCTTTTGAACACCACTCGACCACGGGGAGGACATGCAGACTCCACACAGAAGGCGCTCCAGCCGAGAATCGAACAGGAGAACCTCTTGCTGTGAGGCGACAATGATACTGCGGCACCACCGCGGCTTCAATATCTTTAAAATGAGGCAGCTCAGAATGCTATAGATATGGCTTGTTTATGTGCAGTACTATAGACTGCATGCAGACTATAATGAATAAATCCCTGTTGAGATGTAAATGTGTACTTTGCACAGTTTGCCCTAGCAGCACATTGCTGTGACACAGTACTAACATTTTAAGTCTCACACTCTACATTATTCTTACTGTTATTCATGCACTATACCTTCTAACACTCCATACCACTGTTTACACAGATGGATCAGGAAGTAATTAAGTGGGTCAATCTTGTCAAAAAGCAAATATCTGCTAAAAAGTTGAAGCTGCTGCAGGAAAAGGAAGGAGCATGTAAAATTTCCACAGTGTCTGCAGGTATGGCAGAGTGCACCTAGAGTATATGAATTCATACAAAACACATTTCATTCAAAATAAATAACTTTTGGACAGCTTTTGCTCATTTTGTTGTATACTCTAAGTAGAAGATGTGAGATGCAGTACCCTCCATTTCACCAAAATGAATAAAAAATGAGTTAAAAGTTATTCAATTTTCAACTAATTTTACATTTGGCTTTTTGTCACAATTCAATGCATTTATAATGGTCTTTCTGATGCAGGTATGTGTACTTCTGCATGAAGAAAGTACAGTTGTGTAAAATCTTACCATAACAGTAGATGTCCTTCTCTTCACTGTTGCAGTATTCATAACATTAGGGAACCCCTGCCAAGAACAGCCCGGCATCCAGTCAGTATACTGAAGCCTTTAGGTTGCCTTAAGGTATGCCCTGTGTCACATGTATGCTCATTGCATACTGTAGGTCATGCTTAGGGCATCACTAAGTACTGTTTTTTATGTTAAAAAATCTGCATCAATCTATATATTTGAAAAAAAAAAAAATATATATATATATATATATATATATATATATATATGAAAACATGACAGTTAATCTATTATACAAAACACTAAAATTCTAACAATCAAGCACAAATACTCTATTCATAAATAATAATAGTAATAATGCAAATTGTTTTGCAAAACAAACATGTTTTTTTTGCAGGGGAAAACCCTCCAACCCTGCTAGTTATGTATATACCAGCTCTGAGATTGCACTACATTGGATAAAGGACAAATTCCCCGATCCCCACTGTACAACAGTGTAGAATAGATAAAAAGCTGGTATGTGTGACCAACTGAGTTTTGATCCTCTGTACTGGCTTTCTTTCTGATTGACCAAATACACTTTTGATTAAAGAGACATATCCCATATATTATCTTATATATGTGGGGAGGGATTCACTTCATAACATTGAAAACTCAAAATACTGAAACCAAAATACTGAAACTTCAAAATCTTGAAAACTCAAAATACTGAAACTCAAAATACTGAAAACACATATTATGTGTGAACTCAGCTTAAACAACATAAATCATAACAATTTCTACCAAATATATGCAGGGGGGCAAGCCCCCCTGCAACCCTGCTAATTAAATATATCAACTCCAAGATTGCACATAGTGTAGTTAAGTGCAATCTTGGAGTAGATATATATAATTAGCAGGGGGTGCAGGGGCTTGCCCCTGCATATATTTGGTAGAAATTGCTATGATTTATGTTGTTTAAGCTGAGTTTACGCATAATATGTGTTTTCAGTATTTTGAGTATTCAGTATTTTGAGCTTTCAGTATTTTGGTCTTCAGTATTATGAAGTTTTGTCATTTTCAGTATTTTGAAGTTTCAGTGTTATGAAGTGAATCCGTGGGGAGGGATAGTGGCAGTTCTGATGTGTCAGAAATGCTGTTTATTGACTAGAAATGTGAAAAGTGTGTGTGTGTGTGTGTGTCTTTATGTATGTATATATCTATATATACGTGTGTGTGTGTGTGTGTGTGTGTGTATGTAGGCAGTAGCAACATGCTAGCATAGTATAATATGGTAACGCTCCATGCATATTGGACAGGCAATGTGAATCACCTGAGAAATATTATTAAAAGAAGTGTTGCAATCTCACAATGTCAGAGACATTTGCAAAGGGACTTTGAGCCGAGAATATAAGCTCTATGAGGGCTATAATCAGAATAAGCTGTGAAGCTATGAAATACCAGAAAAAAAGTCCCGGGAACATACTTAAGAAGTAAATGGAAAACTTACATTTGGATGGATTTAGAGCAGTTTGGCATGAACTGCTGAAGCAGAACTATTCTATTCAATTTAAGCGGCTTAGGCTTAATACAAAAGATACGTTTTTAAGTTCTGAATTCTGAACTGTAAGTTACTTTACACTGCACCATGCAAAAGAATGATTATGTTTTAAAATTGTTTTGGAAAGTGAACTATAACTTTGCATTCCACTCTAAATAAATTAAACTGAAGAAAGTGTCTTTTGTGTGGTATGTCTCCTATACTGATAGAAAATATGGTCACAATTTGGTCTCTGTTTATATAAATATGTGTGTCTCTCTCTCTCTCTCTCTCTCTCTATATATATATATATATATATATATATATATATACACACACACACACACACACACACACACACACACACACACGCACACACCAAATTATACTAGTTTTTCAATTTCTGTATTGCAGCCTGCAAGAACAATAACACATATGTTAATTTTTGATTTAATTAACCCACCTGTAGAAGAGAGAGAATGGTTGTTGTGTGTCTTTACCACACCCAGACTGGGACAGAAAGAGAGAGAGAGAGAGAGAACTTTTTTATGAGTCAACTGTAAATATTTTGCCAACAATGGAAAAAAAAGGTTTGCATACTCTAGTGCAGAATAGTGCAAATCTGGGTCAAGATATAGAATAAATTAAGAAGTGGAGTGAGGCTATTGATAATTTAATCAATCGCCATGATCAGATGACTGTAATGGCCATTGTACTGACCACCACAAAGGCCACCCATCCACTAAAGAAACTAAGTTAATGATACTGAGACATACTTTGTCTTTGAAAGATATGCCACCCAAGAGAACTGAGAGTCTAAAAATGTTGTCTTCACAAGCTAGAGGGGAAGCATTCAAAGCATATATGGACATGGAAGTTACTGGTTACGTGGACTATCAAAAACTAGTAAGAACGGTTACGTGGACCATCAAAAACTAGTAAGAACGGTTACGTGGACCATCAAAAACTAGTAAGAACTGCTAGTTTAAGCTGGTATGTGATTTGAGGTATAAGCAAATGAGATTTCATAACCTGACGGTTAATCCAATTAAAATGCTACCATCACAAATGTCTAATTTAAAGCATATCATACACATATGGTTAAGACACAGAAGTGAACAATAACACTATACTGGCAGACATTTTAGAAGTTGCTAAATTCAAAAGACCATTCCCAAGTAATCTTTGTAAAAGGTCTTTTCGGAGTGACCCTTACAGTACTAATAACTTGGTTGTACTAACTGGAAGGTTGCTATCTAATAAATCACTGTTTAAAACTAAGCAACCTAAGACTATACCTGAAAGTGTACAGATGTCTGTGAACACACAGAAACTGTCAGCAACTAGGTTTGATAGTAGAATGCAAAAGATAAATCTATAATGTATTTGGTAACAGCTTGGGACAGTCTCTTTTCAGGGGCAGCCCAGGAACACTATCTGGGGATGGGACTTAATCAGACTCACACTATACACATGAAGGCTGAGGGAATCAAACCTTGCACTGTAGGAAGCAGTTCACTAACTCATACCATACTCATCTGCATTAAGAACTAGACAAACTGCCCAGTGGTTGCATTTCACACATCTGCCTACAAAAAAAAAGTTAAATTAAACATGTATTCATAGTTAATATTTTAGCTTTAAATTCGTAGATTTCATGTTGTCCAATTTATTCACAGCCTAATTAAAAAAAAATACTCAAGTCATTAAAACAAAGAAACAAGAGATTGCACCCGAAGAACATGATTAATATGATTATGCTCCTGTTTACTGCAATTGACTCCTTCCTGTACGGAATAACTACCTTTCCATTACAAACATTAAGAAATTGCATTCCATTGCCAAACTTATCAATATAAATGGATATTTATTCCATCTGCAGTAACTGCAAGTTACCATGCAGTCTGAAAAATACTGCTGAGTACCAATTCTACAGTAACAGCAGCAAAGTCACAATCCACACAGTAATATAAATGGATGCTAATTCCATCCACGGTTGGCTAATTTCAGCCAGTAGCATCCACAGTAATAGCAGCAAAACCAGTAAAATGCTGATAAACTGCAAATGGCAATCCTAAAATGCCATACTTTGTACTTTGAGCATGATACCTCATTCTCATTTGCATAAATGTAGAGCCATGACAGAAAGTCACTTCCTGAAACAAGAGCAGCTAAGTACAGAGCAACCAAACCAAACAGGAGCTAGTGCATTAAAGTACAGAGCAGCCGAAAGGTAATTGCAGTTGAGTGAGACAGTTTTTTGTCTTTTGTTGTTGTAACTTTTATGATCTCCTGGCAGCACCAAGCACTAGACAGCTATATAGGTCATCTTGTGCTGCATCTAGCCCTGAGTGGTACAATCAAATAGTACAGTGGGTGGCTGACAGCACATGAATGCAGTATGGGTGACAACATCTCTAAATACAGAAATGCCTCAACAATGTTGTAATGGGTAATACACATAAAACCATCATATAAAAACTTAAGCTTATCCACAAGGCAAAAAGCTGACACTGGAATATATTCCAAATTCTTTATTAAACCATATAGTTAATCACTTTCATTCAGATCTTATCCAGCACTTCATCAGAACTAAAAATGGGTCACAAAATAATTCATCAGCTAGTACTTTTGCCTTACAGAGCTTATATCTCCAGAATGGTTATCATGTAGAGTGTCTTTTGTGCAGTTTGCATATCTTCCCTGTGTACATGTAGGTTTATCCCAGGAGCTCTAGTTTCCTTCCACATCCAAAAGCACGACATAGGTGAATTGTTGATCCTCCAAGTTGCCCATATGGTGTCCGTGTGCATATGTATGTATGTCCTTGATATTATCATCATCATCAACCCCCTTTTTCCCATTTTTTACATGGGGTCAGGGTGTCATGTCAACTGTCACCATCTCTCTCGATTCAATGCCACTATCCTGCCTTCTTCGACACTTATGCCTGACTGTTACAGGTCTTCTCTCACACAATCCATCCACCTCTTTTCCAGATACCCTTGTTTCCTTTTGCTTTCTTCCTGTCTGTTCCAAATCTTCTTCACCACATTGTCTTCTGCTTTTCTGTCATCGTAGGCTATGTTTGGGGCAGCACAGCTTCTGTGGGGTTTTCTTCATTCAGAAGCTCCTGAAAGTACTCCTTCCATCTGCCTTTGATGTCCTGTGGACTGGTGAGCAGGTTCTTGCTGGCATCCCTTATAAAGCATGTCTGACTATCTTCTTTATCTTTCTTTCTTTGCCTTGCAGCTTGATATAGGTTTCTTTGTACCATCTGCTGACTGATAGAAGCTGGTAGAGTGCATCTGATGCCTTGTTCTTTGCTACTGTAATTCCTTTCTCAGCCAACCAGTAGTCCTTCCTAGCCTGGTCCATCTTTTCTATTTTCCACTTCTTCCTGCATGCCTTCTTTCTTTTGATGACCTCCTGGACTTCTGTATTCCACCACCAGCATTCCTTATGCACCCTATTTCCATACATGGCACAGCCGCATATGTGTACTGTAGTCAACACACATGCTGTTTTGAGGCACTGCCACTCTTCTTCATCTCCACCTATTTCATCTTCTTCTTGAGGTGCTAGAACCCTGAATAATTCCTTGAACTGTTGTACTTTCTGTAGAATCAACTTCCAGGTCTTCAGCCTGGTTTCTGTTGACCTAAGAGCCTTTTCTGACCACTGCTTACAGCTGATTGCGGCAACCAGTGGTTTATGCTGTGGGTTGACTTTTTCAATGGGAATGACTTTGCAATCACTGATTCTAACCCAGTGCCCTTCCTTACTAGGAGGAAGTCTACCTGAGTTGCATGTTGACCACTTTTGTATGTGATCTTGTGACTCTCTCTCTTTCTAAACCATGTTTTGGCTACTATCAAGCTACTTGCCAGACAGAAGTCTAGAATGGCATCTCCTCCTTTATTCCTGTTGCCCCACCCATATGGACCCAGGCCGTCCTCATATTCTGTTCTCATATATGCATTTAGGTCATCCATTATCAACACCAATTCATGTTGTCCTGCTTTATCTAGTAGGTCCTACAACTGCAATCTGAAGGGACTCTTTTCCTCACTTAATATAACTGCATCTAATCAATGATTAATGTATTTGCCTTGCTCCCACAGAGTACTGGGATCAGTGCCACCTCCCCTTTGACCCTGAATTAAATAAAGTGGGTATTAGGGAATGAAACAATGAAATCAGTCTGCTACTACACTTCTGTTTGTGATTATTACCCATAGCATCATATGCATCTAGAATGAAAGTACAGCTTAACAGAAGACTGAATCGCCATCTTAACAGCTGGTTATTTCTTCACTCTCTATTACAGTCTTGTAATGCGTCCTGCTCTCTCAGGTCCCCCAACAAATTCCTAACTAAACCCTTACCCATTAGTAACCAGTATGGGGTCTCTCATTTCCCTGAAAATGTTTATATGTCCTGGAATAGCTAAACCCCCACCTCTATCTCTGTCTCTCATATGGAGGACAAATCCCAAATCCTTCAAGGTGATTTTAAGGCAATACCTCAAATTAGGCTGGAAATGTAACCAGACAACAAAATGGACTCTATTCACTTAGGCATCCAGTGTTAATATACCTAAAAGAATGAAAGGCCGTATCTCTCATAACCATCCCTGATTTTACAGCATGTCTATATGTTTGATTCATTTTTGCCCTGTCCCTCATAAAAATATAGATTTTCTAGTAAATTACTGAGGATTACAGTTAGTTGGGTTAACAATGTCAGGCATTAAAGTTTCATATTTCTTTTTTTTTTCAAATAAGATTTTTATTGTTTTATGCAAAAATCAGAACAATTGCAGAGTAAAAAGAAACATTGTACATGACTTTGAATATGCTTGTCAACTTACAATAGCATCCTAGCGTGTATAAAATAACAGTATCATTCGAGGTATGGGAGAAAACAAAAAGGCTAACTAGACTGAACTATATACAATATGTACAAGTGTGCTACCATTATATCTTAGAATAGGGAAGAAGCTTAAGGAAAAAGATTGAACCTCCAAATATCAAGAAGAACAGAAAGGAAGAAAAAAAGAGAAAAAAATAGTTTTCCTCAATCTTTAGAACATTCAGTTTGATTAACCATTTAAAATCTGGTCAAGAAGAATTTTCCAGAATTCCTGGTAATATATTCTCTTCCTAGGACCTTTAATAATAAGTATTTGTGATGTTATGTTCTTAAATGCTATGTCTCTAAATCCCTTCCAACTGAGTTAAGTACGACCTAGCCAGTTTTTAGTAATGTATAACTTAAGTGAGCAAAGTGTAATTAATACATGCTGCTTTAATTTAGGTAACTTGAGATCGGAGATGTGTAGTATAGCAAGCTCCCAACATGGTGTGGATTTCTGATAACCCATTTTTTTCTAGGCATGTTTTAAGAGAGCACCATAATTTATAAGTGTGATTACAGAACCATAACACATGTATGAGGTCAGTATGTGGATAGGAACAGTATGGGCAGGCTGGGGAGATTTTAGCATCAAATCTATTTAGAACAGTTGGCGTGTAATAGGTGTTATTATTAATCATTAATTGTGTATATATAAGATTTTTTAATGGGAATACATTCTATGGTGTTTTTGATTGCCTTCAGTTTTTGTTTGTTAGAGAATAGACACACCGAGCTATGTTTCATAGAGATGATAAGATTATAGATTTCTGACAGCATTTTCTCATTACTCAGTAGTGTAGACATAATTTCAAGTAGTCTGTTGATGTCATGAATATTAGTAGACAAGTTGCTGGCTAGTGATAATACAATTTCTCTGATCTGTCGTAGAATAGCTGTGTATTTGTAGTTTAATTTCAGAATTAGACGTAGATCGGGGATACTCTTGTTGTTGTGTTTATAAATGTCCCAGACTGTACAGTTTGATAAAGGGGAAATCTGTAAGATTGACTAGTTTGTTGTTGATTTTTATATTAGGATTTAGGTGAAGTGGCTGGAGAAAAGGGAAGGTTTTATCAAGGTTGATAGATTTTAACAGGTCCTGTAGTGTTTCAGGGTATTGTTTAATTTGATGACTCTAAGGTTTGTAGAGGTAAGGAAAGGAATAGCTTTTGGATTAATATTAGTTTTGGTCATGTGCTGATGCCAAATTTTAACCCAAGAGTGGGATGCCTTGATGTTGTCTGAGTCTAGGTTTGAGATTACCATGATTCTATTAGCGCATATGATCTTGTAATATAACTGAAGATCTGGTAAGCTAAGGCCTCCCTTATCCTTGGGGTAGGTCAGTTTGGAGTAGGTTATCCTGACCAATTTTGGAAACCAAATAAATTTGGCTAATTCTTTGCTCATTTTGATAAAGAGATTGTTTGGAATAGTAAGGTCTGATGCATTAAATTGATATAGTAGTCTCGGCAGTACATTCATTTTCACAATTGCTGCTTTGGACAACATAGAAAGTTTCAGTTGTTGCCACCTGTGCAGATCCTGGTTGATTTTTGACCATGTCTTATGGAGATTATTTTGGATCAAGGAGGTCTGATTATGTTCAAAGCAAATCCCTAGATATTTAAGGTAGTAGGTTGTTTGAAAAGGAGATTCCAGAAAGTAGTTTACTTTATGATTTGCATGGGATGATGGGGAATATATGGGACTTCTTATGATTGACTTTGTACTCTGAAACTATTGAGAATTTATTAATGGCTTCCAATATTTTCTTCAGGTCAGTATTGGGGTACTGGAAATATATGTTAAGATCATCTGCAAATGCAGACAGCATTGTTTTAGTATTGAGAACTTTAGGTATTGAGTGGAAAGTATTTTGCGAGATATAGAGGAAGAAAGGTTTGATAAAAATATTAAAGAGGTAGGGTGATACCGGACAGCCTTGTTGTGTTCCATTTGTTATTTTAATTGGGTTAGATATCCTTTTGTTCACATAGAGGTAAGTAAAGGAATCTTTGCACAGTATGTTTGTCGTGTCAGAGAACTCTTTAGGGATATTAAAGTAAGATATAGTTAGGAACAAGAAGTTCCAACTGACCCTGTGAAATGCCTTACAAGCATCAAGTGTTAAAGCATATATCGGGTTTCTATCATTCTTGGTTAACTGTATCAAGGAATCTAGAGTTAGGGTGTTGTCCCAGGTGTGTCTATTGGGCATAAAACCTGTCTGGTCTGGTGATATCAAGGATGACAACACTTTTTTGAGTCTATTTGCAAGGATGGAGGAGAGTATTTTAATATCTACATTAATCAAAGAGATGGGCCTATAGTTGTGTGGGTTGGCTTTATCCTGGTTATTTATTTGGAATTAGGATTGTCTTAGAGTTGTTCCAATGTAGATCTGTTATACTGTTCAGTCTGATGAAGTTAAACACTTTTAAAAGAATGGATGAAATTCCCGGGTTGAAGGTTTTATAGAAATCATATGTGAAGCCATCTGGACCAAGGGATTTGCCAAGTTTAAGGTTATTGATGATATTAAGAATTTCTTGTTGCTCAAGTGGTGTAGAGAGAGAATTTTGTTGCTCCTCATTCAGTTTTGGGAACGTAAGCTTATTCAAGTAGTTCACCATTTGGGATATATCTGGGGTGCCATTATTCCTTCCATATATGTTACAAAATAGATTGTAAAATAGCTCTATGATCTCCGAATCTGATTTATAAATTTTATTTTGGTAATATAGGAGGAGAATTCTGGTAGAACCTTGTTTGCTTTCGATAATTCTCGCTAGAATTTTAGATGGTATTTGTGCCCATTCAGAGTATGTTGCTATATATTTTTGTTCTTGGAGGGAATAGTTATGTTAATGGAGTTCTAGTAATTCTTTTTGGGAATTACTGATCAATTTTTCTAACGCTGGGTTAGGACCTGACTTATATTTCTTTTCTAAGTCTGATAGATTGGAGGTTAATTCAACGTCTTTCTCTTTGTTTAATTTTTTTGTAATAAGAAGCCTTCTGGATTAAAATTCTCCTCAATTTTGTTTTGTAAGCCACCCATTGTATGTCTAATGGTATTTTGATGGACTCAAGATTATCCTCAAGTTCTGACAGGCTTTCGTCGATTTCCTGCAGTATATCTTTTTTAAATAGTAGGTTATTGTTTAGGGTCCAATTGCCACTAACAGGTTTCGATGACACTTTGTTTATAAAGCTTAAAATAAGAGAGATTTTGGCATGGTCAGATAAAAACCTGGGCTCTGTGTGGAATTTTAACTTTAGGCTTGCTAGGGATTCTGAGATTAAGAAAAAGTCTAAACATGACCAAGTGTTATAACATTTCAAATAATAAATATATATGTTATCCTTAGTTAGGTTTCCACTAAATGACATTGGGCGTATGAGGCTTAGATCAGACATTAATTCCCCCAGTGCAAGTGAGGCTTGGAAGTTGTAGGAGTTCGAGTTGCTGGTGCAAGCCAAAACTGGATCTATGACTGCATTCCAGTCTCCTCCTATAATATATTGATGATTTTGAAATACACAGAGAATATTATAAATTTTCAAAATAAAATCTTGCTGTTTTGTGCATGGACCATATAAATTTAAAAAAGGACTGGTTTTCTAGATTTAGGATTCACTGTTGTGAAAAGGCACCATCTTCCATTTTTGTCAAATGTAGTTTCTGTAATAACCTCTTGAAATGTTTTTTTAATAATAATGGCCACCCCTTTTGAATTTGAACTGTCCCCCGCAGCTATTAGAGATTTTATCCAACTTCTATTAGTATCCCTTCCCCAGTCCTCTTTGAGCATATGAGTTTCTTGAATAAAGCAAACATTGGCCTGGGATTTAAACAATAGGTGCATCAAGAGATTTTTCTTTCCTTTATTCTGTAGACCCCTTATGTTCCAAGAATCTAACGTCCACTCCATGGGTTGTGGATAGAAGGTATTGAATAACTAAAAGACTTTTTAACCATTTTGTCTATCATTTTATCCTCCACCCCAGGTTTTGAATGTCATTTTATTCTACTTGACTGATAAGTGATAGTTATGGAGGTCCATGTCATATTCAGAGCTCCTGTAATTGAATTTAAGTTTATAATGGTAGCATAAGACTCCTTCAACCTTAACTCAGTGCCCGACAATCTAAATCCCCTATATGAAGTAGCAAAACAAGAGAGAAAAATTCGATATACCAAATTTGAAAATATTTGTGTCAGTGTAAGTATATAAATCACTAGAAACAACATAAACATACTAAATAAACCTATATACAAAAGTATGCTCATCTCAAGACTGATCATCCTAGGCCCTTCTTCCAAAGATCTACAAGCCTCCTCTTAATGTGTAGTGCTACAGGAGGAAAAAACATCATAGGTAGTTATGGAATAGCATAATTTATTTACTATGTGAGCCAGCAAATACTCATTGGCACCATGTTCTAGGTTCTATGTACCCAGTAAGTTGACCTAGATATGTTGACCATAATAGTGTAGAGGGATAATCCAGAGATTGGAGCTTGGCAGAATGTCTGCAGAGAAGTGATAAAGAAGTCCATATGAAAATATAACACTATGTAGTACACAGTATTTGCTGTTTTAAGTTAAGTAATGCCTAAGCACCCTGAAGCAAACATACTAAATAGCCCTGACTCAACAAGAACAATTAGTTTACAAGCAACTAATAAAGGTTTGATGATTACAACATCTATAGTATAATAGTAAACTCTGTAACAGCTTAGTACATATAATAACCTTTCATGTACATATGTAGTTTTGTTTAAAGACCAACTTGCCCTGCATTCAAAGATCAAAATTAGGGTTTAGTTAGATCGTTTATACACTTAATATGGTCATTAGTGACCAAAACTACATGTAGAGGTCATTATACTAGAAGGACAAAACCATAGACTGATACAAGGTGGTCACTTTCCTCTAGTTCACAAGCATCTAATGCATAACGTATTAGAAATTAAACATAAACTGTCACAACACCCAGAAATATTACTGAGATGAAAGCTGAGTCAATAATCGATCTTTAAATTGTTTTACTGAGATGTAGAGCAAGTTGAACATTTCTGTTCACTGCTAAAGAGCTATAAAGAAAAAAAAAACTAGACAGTTTTTTATAAATCGTGAGCTTGTTAAAGCGTTTTTTATTATATGACAAAGTGAGATTAAGCAGGCTCACACCATAACTAGTTAGGTAAGAATCTAGTAAATAAAACACATTTCACAAAATGAAGGTCAGACTAATAAAGAAATTTCCTGGGCATTTGAAGCAGAAAGGATTAAAAGAAATGACTTGTCATAATGTCCCTGGTTTCACTGTGTTTACTTATATGCAAGAGAGGCATGAAACAGTACCGTGGTGTTCAGACTGAAATAAACTCTTCATCCCATAGTGAATGCTTGATTATTGAGGTCTGTACTGTATGTAGGCAAACTATTTCCACTGACTGCACTTGGTGTGGTGTTATAGGCTGAGAGGAAGATATTCAAATGGGAGATTAGGAGAGCATCTTTGTTGAAACAAAAGGAAGTTGCAAGAAAAAATAGGTCCCACTAGCCAACAGGCAATCACAATTTTGTTCCTCCCTTCTCAGCTAGATTGACTGCTTTAAAAAGCTTTTAGAGATTATTTAAAAACTTCATGTTGGTTTTCTGGAGACAAGGGCACACGTTCTTCAATAAAATCAGAGTGGAGTATTTTTTTGTACTAACTGTTCTTGTAAGTCAAAAGATTACGGTTCCAGGGATTTTCCAAAGCAACTGATTAATGCGGTTTTTGCCTCCTTGGGTGAGTTGATAGCAAATCTAGTGTCATTGTTATAGAAGATTAATGTACTAGGATATCACATTTGGAACTCTATGCCTCTTTTGATTAAGGCGGCACAGAAAGGAGAGAGTTTCTGTCTGTTTTCTTTAATTGTGAGGGGGAGATCTTGTGAAAAGGTAATTCTATGGGTGTTCCAGGTGAATGCCTTTTGTTTTTTGGCGGCTGCTAAAATTCTTTGGGCATCTTGGAATTTGACATAGACTTGGTGTGGAGTTGTAGAATCTTACCGTTTGTGAAGGGCACGATGGGCCCACTCAATTATTAATTTTGTCAGATTTCCCTCCAAGCGAAGAAGGTGTTCAAAGATTTGTTTAGCAGTACTAATCAGTTGGATATTGTCAAAATTTTCTGGAAGACCCCTGATTAGAACATTGTTGCATCTGCTTCTTGACTCCAGATCTGTTAGCTTTTGTTGGATCTCATTTAGCGAAGCTGTTTTGGTGCGATGTTCCTCTTTCAGGGTTTGAATTTGGATTTCATTTGACTGGGTCTTATGTTCCAGTTTATCCATACGATCAGCAATTTGGTTGATTGTGGTACCAAAATTAGTAAGTTGCTCAGAGAAACCCCCTAATCGCTGCTTGTATTGGTTGAAGAGCTTCTTTGAGCTCTTCCATGTGGACGCTTGCTTCAGCTTTAGATTTAGCACAAGATTTGTTAGACTCCAGCATTTGTTTACTTTTTGTCTTTTGAAAGCCACATGTGGAAGCTTGCATCAGCTTTAGATTTAGCACTACATATGTTAGACTCCAGCATTTATTTATTTATTTTTTGTCTTTTGGAAGCCATTTCTTTCTCAGGAGAGGCTATTACTGAGAGCTTTGTTTTAGTGGTTTGTGCCTCCATAGTGTCCAGTTCTTTTGCCATTTTATTTTAATTTTGATCCTCCTGTATATGTTAAAGGCTCTGAGAATAGCTTCAGGCCTGTAGAATACATGTGACTAAATCATGTAAAACAGAATAAAGGCAGTTAAGCTAAGTTTGGTTCTTTGTGAAGCAAAATATCCAGCTTAATGGAGTCTTTGCAATATAATTAACCCTTCTCAACAGGTTAATTCTTTTCCAGACCGATTCCAAGGTTTTTTTCCTTAGTTTTAAGTAGAAAAGATTGAGAGCTCTGTGGATAGGGTGTTTACTGGACAACCACCATCTTGAAAGTAGAGTTTCATATTTCTTATTGTGCAGAAAATGCATGTTCATTCAAAATCTGTTGATTTATTAACTTGCTGAGTGATATTTAGAAAATTGTCCCTGATTTGGTCCTCCCCCCTATTATTTTTGATTTTGTGTAGAATTCTTCAGCAAAGAAGATGAGAGGCATGTGTTGTGTGTGTGTTTTTTTTTCCCTTTGGTATTTGAACTGTGTAAAAGCAAAACATAAATACTGTTAGATTTTCCAAGCTACTCTGAACTTGAATTAGTCTACTTATTTACTAATTTTTAATTTTGTCTTGACAGTCAAACAATACACAGTGTCCAGCTATTGCATCTATAAAGTAATTGTTCAGTGTGTATGCAACCATATGCATTGTTTCTTAAATTGTTTTACTGATCCTCTTTATGTTTTACTACTTTATATAATCTGGAACTTTTTCCAATGGGTTTCCACTAAAATGGGCCCTGCCCAGTTCAGATTTCATGCCCAATAAATTAATAAATACATTTTGGGCATGGCTGCCCTTTATTGGATAGCTGTTGCATATATTTATGTATCCTGGTGAAGACCATCATGTAAACAGGAAGTGAGTCCATGACTGCTCTTCTACACTGAAGAACACAGTGGCTATGGGCAACAGGTTGTTAATGTCATTTCTTTGTTGTCTAGGGATCAAGGTTAAAAGATCATTCAGATGTTTCCACCATGACAATAACTTTCTGCCTTCTGTTTTCTCTGTGACTTCAGTTATGAAAATCTGTAGACATTTTTTCATGCAATCTATACCTCCCGTCCCTAGGAAGGAAAGGTCAGCTTGTAGGCTGATGATGTAAGTACTGCTGAGGAAACAGTTTTGAAAATGATGCTGTGAAGTGAGCATATAGCAACAAGTTATTCCACAAATTCAGGTATGAAATAAAATTTCTGGTGATGGTGAGTACCTCACACAAATGTACTTTCTTTATAGCAGAGGTATCAGTGTGATTAAGCTGTACAGGCTATGTATATGGTTGTACATTTTCTCCAAATAATGCAAACAATTCAGCTAATACTGCTTCAAAGAAGTCTGAAATGTACTTCCATAAAATGTTTTTAAGATTCAAGTCATGTCATGTTATGTTTTATCTTTTATCTCAAAAGGTGCTATTCATATTAATATAATGAATTTCCCACTGCACTGCTATAATAGGTACATTATCAAAACAAAGAAAAAGCTAGGATAACATGCAGATGAAATAATGAGTGGTACACTGAATTCACAGTGCACATTCAGTCAAGAATATACATGTTAAAACTATCATATAAAGTAGAATACTTTTAAATTATCTGCACATGAGGCAGTGGGGATTACCTCACATATTGGATGCAAATGGCACAGCTCTGCCATTTCTTCAGCTCAGCTTTAAAGTGTATTGCCAAACCTATTATATTAACCAAAGGAACATTGGCTGAAAGGCGAATATCATGACTCTAATAAGAACCTAAAACAGAACCGAGACACAAGAGTGAGACTTTGATTATTAAGCAAACAAATGAGTTCTGCAAACGCTGTACAAATATATTTAATAGCCAACAAAGTAAGCACAATTGCAAAGCTTTTGGATAAAAGATTCTTCTTCAGTGCTAAAACCTTTTAAAAACATAAGTACTCTCAAAACATAATACACAACTCACCAATCAGAATAAAAATCCAACTAACCTCCTTAAAGCTGAGGTAAGAATAAAAATGTTCAAATAAAAAATTCAGATAGAATATAAAAAATATAAATCTATTTTAAACACATTTGTTAATATTTAAGTACAGGTTTCAGACTAACATTTGCATTAATTCCAGGTTTCTTGTCTGCTCTGAGCATAATTATCCATTTTTATTCGGACATTTCGAGCATATTATCTAAGTCACCTCCTCTACAACTACAGAAAACAATTTTTATAACCCTAAATAAAAAGATATGTTCATTACCATTCTCTATATGGTCTTAGCTAGAGCGTTAGTTTGTATAGATCTGTGAATATCAGATCTATGTTCAGTAATACGTTCTTAATTTTCTACAGGATTTACCTACATAGAAAGATGCACATTACAATGTTAAAATATAAGAAAGGCTTTACAATGGCACTTTTAAGTCAACAGGTTGTAATGGGCTCTTGGGGTGGCTGCTGGGTTGTGAAAGTGCACTGATTATAACATATGTAGAACTGAAATGTTTTCTTTTACTTTTGCATAGGTAAATGTCTGGATTAATGCCCCAGGCTTAACCTAATAAGGTTTTTGTGAATGCAAGTAGGCTTTAAAAAAGGACAGACCACAGTGTAAATAGCTAGTTTTCTTCAAACAAATAAATTTCAATGCCAGCCAAAGAACAGTGATAAGCTGGCAGGAGGACACAGGCTGGAAAAGTTTAGGAGCAGAGAAGGCAATATAGATATAGCATTATGCTAACTACGTAACTTTTGCATCCGATGTTCTCTCTTCTGTTCTTCCTCAACTGATGCAACAGAGTCCCCTGGAAGGTGTCATGGTAGGATATTTTGCAGGATGACAGAACCAAAGAAGCCTGAGACCTGGACTGTTAATCCCGTTTATAAAGGGATATGAAAACCTTGAACAGAGATGACTGCTGTTTTCCAAGAAAGAAACTTCATCCAAGCAGTAGCAGCAGGTGCAAAAGGAAGTGTTTGGTCAGGGCCTGGAGTAAGTAATATCCCAAAACAGAACAAGGTGCCTTAAAGGAGGTCAAAAGAGAAGGGTACCCATTAAAAAGGCTTTTGATAATGCCAATGAAGCAACAGGAGTGTGTTCCTCTCCCACATGAAAATTAGAGATGGCAGCCATTTGAACCTTGATATTAGAATAACTATCCCCATTCTGAAACAGGCTAGCTAGAAAATCCAAGACAGAAGGAAGTGGGGCTGAAAAGAGATCCATGCCCCTGGTGGAAACCTACACATAAATCTCTTTCACTTACTTCTTGTAAACATTTCTAGTAGAACTTTTGAGAGGATGTTGAGATATGCACTACCAGAGGAAAGCATGGACTTTCTGGTCATCATTGGAACTAGAGAAACATGGTTAATTTCAAGGCTTCTTTGTCTGTGCTGTACAGATGAGAAATGAGGTCTGAAGAGGTTCCAGCACCCAAGGAGGATGTATTAAGTGAGGCCAATTCAGACTTTTCAAACTTAAAGAGGTTAAAAAGGAGTAATGGGGATCACCTTTGCCTGGCACCACATTGCTTTCTGAAAAAACATGGTATGAGGAGAGTGGGCAGATAAGCGAATAGGTGGTCCAGTGGCCAACTGTGGAGTAAAGCATTCCTTGATGACTTTTTCCATCCTTGGGAATCAGGGTAAAAAAACTGCTGCATTTGGGGTAGGATGGGGTCGCAAACAGTGCCTGAAGATCTGGGCAGCCACAGCTTGATTGAGAGACCCCTCATTAGGCAGAACAGGTCAGAGCATGTTCTCCCATTTGTTGATGTAGTAGACCACCACCAAATAGTATCTGAATGAATCAAAATCACACCCCAGGGAGGGAGTAGTGAAAGGCTTGCAAAGCAAGGTGGGCAGCCCTCATCACCAGGATACTGATATGAAGACTTGCCTCTGAGGAGGTTCACATGCCTTCAACTGTTTTTCCCTCAAAATGCCCTCCCAACCCCAGCAGGGAAGCATCCATAGTCACTGTGGCCTGAAAAGGTGGTAGAATAAATGGGTGACCCAGAGAGATTAGAGGAGAATCTACCTACCATTGAACATGTTGCCTGCATGTCTTGGTGAGACAGATGAAGAAATGCATGGATTGGTATAACACAGTACAAATCCACAGAACCACGCAAGTGAGGCCAAGTGCATGGACTAAACCAATGATCCAAAGTAAATCATAAAAGTCCAGCAAAACCAAAGTGGATCAAATTTCATTTATTGGTATAAAAAGTGGCTAACCCAAATACAACAAACCGGTTTTGGCTTTGAATAGCCTTCCTCGGTGTTAATGGTTGAAAAAACTCACAATGTTTAAATAATGCATTCTAAATTGCTGCTGTCCCCCTATTGGTGCATACCAAATCAATTATGTTCATTCAGGTCAGGTTTAAAGAGAGCTCCCAACCTTACTATCCAGCATGACTCTTTTTCATTGAGTTTGCTATGCCACCCTGACTAGCACATTCCATTCCCCTGAATTTTGTCTATAATAGTGAATTGGAGTTTTGCAGTATGATGGGTTAGTCTGACTGGCTAATATTCTCCCCCCTCAGTGTCTATACTCTTATCGTAGGGGAAGGACAATCAACTCATATCTTACTCATTACAAGAAGGGTTCCATCACCAATTTTCACCAGACTACGTTATTTGGAGTCGGGTTGACAGGTAGCAGTCCCTGTGGACATTTAGTGCATGTGCACACATGTGTAAGACTAAGGGGTTTACCAGCAGCAATACTTCAAAAATATACATGATCAATATTATGGGTAATTGCAGTAGTGATTGGGTTATTTATCTGGCTAAATGCTTTTGTTCCACCTTCTATGTCGGACAAACTTCATGTCCACTAAGCTTCAGGATTAGTGAGCATCTAAGTGACATGAGGAATAAAAGGCTTACAAATGCCCTTTATAAACATACCTTAACCCATCATACTGGCCTTGAAACCCTGCTCTGTGGACCACTTCTGCATGAGGGTGATATACACTGTTCTTATTTCCCCCCAACTCTGGGAGGAACTATAGCCAAAAGTATATGATGTAAACCCCTGTGATTTATAGGACGAAAGCTTCTTACCACCCTTCTGGTTCCTAGAGAAAATCCTTTGGGGATGGAGAAGCAGATCCTGATGGCAGGGGCTTGCCATACTGCCTACTTCTAGAAAGCATTTCTTCCAACTTAGGTCCAAAAAGGCTGGACCCTTCATAAGGGTCACTGATGAAGGCTATCTTGAAATGTTCCACAATATTGTGGAGATGCATCAAAGTGTGGTGGAGTATAGAAATGCCGGTACCCACTGTTCTAGAGGAGCTTCCACTGCTTTGGACAATAGGTGTATGGACACAGTAGAAAGGGACTGTAGGGAAGCCAACTGTTTATGCATGGTTTTACAAGGCTCTGCAGTTAAGGATCCCAAGAGAAATTGGAGAGTTCTTTGGTCAAGTCCCTCTGAAAGTGTGTTGCAAAGGCTAAATAATTCAGCACCCATAATGCAAACATTTCTGAAATGTTAAACCCACTTTCCAAACGTTTTCAATGCCCTGGACTCCCTTTTAGGGGGATGGACAGTAGAACTCTCCTCTGAAAGTTTTCTCTTTGTGGCCACTGCTACCACAATATAATCCAAAGTGGGGCCGCTGCTCTACTGTGGCCTGTTTTTACAGTAGACCTAAATTATGTTGGGTTTCCATGGAATTGGTTCCACCATATCCAGTTCCTTCCAAGCGCTCCATGAGATCAAATCCTCAAGTTCTTCAGCTGGAGAGACCACCCAGGTAGTGGACTGGTCAGCCTCAAAGGCCTCAATGAAAACTGATTCCTCCTGGAGGTGGCACCAGTGGACCATCCTCCCACTCTCTCAGCAACTCTAGAATGTCTTCAAAGGAGACATTTTAAGGAAGGTTCTAGGGGAACCCTCTTCTTCATTGAAATTAGTATCCTCAGTGAGGACTCCTGAAGAATCCAAGTCCTACCTTTTATAAGTATTCTTCTTATGTATTTCCATGGTGGGAAGCTCTGGGGAAGACCTGAAAGCAGACAGGAAGTCCACAATATGGATGGTCTCAAGGATTCAGGAAGTTGGCTATTCAGTGATAACAAGAGGAGGAGCCAATTGATGTCAGCAGAGATTGGGATGGTTCTGAGCATGGTAGGGATTCCAGCTCTCTAGCTTTAGAGATAAGTCTTTCAAAAGCCTCAAAAGTTGAAGTTGAAACTGGTTCTGAAGTCATCCCTGTGGGATCTGAAGACCCTAACAAGGGCACGTCCCAAGACCTGATCTGGTTAGGCTCTGAAGCAGACAGAAGAATTGAGTTGTGAAAGGCTAAAGGCCAAGAAGTATGGAAGAATCCAAAATATACTAAGTCAAACCCTTCCCCTCCTCCCCAGCTCTCAGACCCATCAAGAATTGACGTTATCAGAGTTGACAGAGCAAGAGATACTACTGAGTCGAAGATGCCCATGTTTTCAGCTCTGATGTAGGTAGTCTTCAGGGAATGCTGGAATCCAATGACTATGGATCCAAGGGTCAGACTGATGAAGGAGAAACTAACAGAGGTGTTGAAGGGACAGCTCCTAGCCACCCCAAAAGCAGCAGATGTAAGGAGGACCCCTAACTGTACTGGGTCCACAAAAATGTCTTCATGTTTTCCATATCAGTCTTGCACAGGCAAACTGACACAGCACAGAACTAAAGAAGAAGCCTTTGAAGGTGGCCTACAGACCCAATGAAATACCCCTCTTGGAGAAAGAGGAATCAGAGCTGGGGACTGACCAGCTCTGTAGAAAACCCAGCTTCCCCAAAAGGAGGAGTTGGTGACCAGATCCCAATAGTTCTGATGAAAGAGTGGGTTCCAAAATTTCTGATATTTTTTGAGTAGGGCCCAATGAACCCAAACAGTAGGGGGACCTTTACAGAGTTTCCCTTTCACAGTGTTTCTCAAACGATTTTTCCTTTGAAGATTCCTTTTCTTTCTCTTTCAATTTATGTTTTTCCTCCCTTGATTCTCTCCCCAATTTCTTGTTAGAAGGGGAGCACGACTGGAAAAGACTCACTTCCCCTACCATGGCTTAAAGAAGTCCCTTAAGCATTAGTTTGGACTTGTGGTCTGAGAGAGCCCTAGACCCAAAGACTGAGTATTCAGAACAGTTTCTGCACAGGTGAATACCCCAAAAAATAAATTCACTTGAAGTGTGCATCGTGATGAGGTACATTTTTTTTAAGAGGCATTGTTGGACATGTTGGGAGTTAGAGAAAAATATACAAGCTGCAAGAATAAAGTTATGCAACCATCAAAAATGGAAAGCCAATGGTCTAGTGGTCTAGTACTCCTAATATATACTAATTTCAACTAGAATGATAGAAAAGGATGTTTTTAAGCAAGAAAGGAGAGGGGGAGCACAATTCGCCAGAGAGGAAAAGAAGAACTGCACTTAGCAAGGATGAAGCTAACTGACATATAAGAAAAGAAACCCACACAAAAAAATGTATCATTTATCTGAGCAACAAAATCAGAAAACCAGCCCTGGGCCACCACTTCTGAAGCATTAAAAACAGCAAATAAGATATGAGGTACTGAGCTGACAGAGGGGATTATGGGTAGGGGAGGAGCCTCAGCCTTGGATCCAAATATCTAAAACCTACCAGCACTGAATCTTGCAAATCTGATAACTCATCAGATGAGGACAAACAGAAGAGACAACATCAGATATACAAGCTAGCAATAATGACATATAAATTTCAGCCCCATTGTGAGCAAAAGAAAAATGTGTGTGTGTACACTTCTATGCGCACTTTACTATGTAAGATAATTATTCTTTAACGGACTCAACAAATTATACATACTGATCTAATTGGATTCTAAAATTCAGTGGGAAGTTGTTGAGTTTAGTGACTTGCATGCAGTGATGGATTAAGTGTATCCTGGGCCCTAAGCTATTTTCAGTCTTTGGATCCCACATACACACAAACACACACAGACACAAAGAATCATGCATAAATGCATATACACTTTTGGTTTCATTTTCCTAATTATTTTAAATATACACTTATCAACCCAATTGTTCTAATTAATTTTGTTGTATACAGTTTATTTTTTATGTAGATCTTTTATGTATATATATATATATATATATATATATATATATATATATATATATATATATATATATGCCTTCGTATTGTTCTTATGGAGAAGTACTTCATTAAAAATGGGAACTTCCCAGCTCTACATTCCTGTTAACAAATAAACAAAACAGATATTTGAAGGATGGGCAGATAGTTAAATAAATACAGCCACACCTATACATAACAGATGTAAGCTTCAGTTTAAAAATCCACTAAAAGTTTAGTTATCATTGGGAAGATCAGTCTTTATGACATTTCGTGAGCCAGTAGCATTGATAAAATATGTTTTTATCCTCTTGTAATAACCAAAATATTGATTAAAACAGAAAATATATAAAAAGGCAAACTGGTTCACAATCTTTTATCCAGTAGCAGTATATGCTATACAAACTATAGCTAGGTGACTTCCAAGATGGCTACACATTCAATAACAGCTTAATTCTAGCTCTCCCAGTGTGAAAACAGAAACTTAGAAGAGAAAGCCAGTAGACATATATCTCTGGGTGAATTTCAGTAATTGGCTATTAAGTGCACTGCCTGGATGCCAGGAAAAAACAAATACAGAGGGCCTGAAAGAGATTCGGCTACAAAAGGTGAAGAAAAAACACTGACTGTGAAGAGTAATGCAGCTGTTCAGCAAAAAACAGTGCAAGCTACAGACATGACTTCCGGTAACCTAGAAGAAAATATAAGACTACTGCACACAGATATGATTAAAATAAATGAAACACTGATGGACTATATCAGCTCAAATAACAAAAGGCTGAAAACAATGGAAGAAGCTTTAAACAGATATTCAGATGAGGTGATAAAAATGCAAAAATCAGAGGTCGAAATGAAGAAAAGGTTGACTGAATATGAGACTGCTCAAGAAGAGAGGTTTCAAACAATAACATATTTAGAGGACAGAGCACATAGGGGAAACCTGAAATTTTCTGCTGTACCAGAGAAGCTGGAAGGAGCAGACTGTATTAATTTTATGAAAGCACAAATAAGAAACTGGCTGGTATTCCACAGCAGTTGTCAATTAAAAGGCCACATTGTGTATATGCTCCAAACCTTGCTATGAGAAAGCAGCCTAGACCTTTAATAGTAAAGATGCAATCCTACCAGCAGGAGTTGATTCTGACAAAACTGTGTCAGAAGGACAAAGTACTAAAAGTGGAAAACAGCAGAGTATTTGTGGAGAATCATTACTTACTGTACACCAGGCAGAAAAGGAGTAAGTTTATCTAACTATTTAGGGAATGTTGAGAAGCATGTGTGAGATTCAAACTGCTGTACCTAGCTATCTTCAAAATATTCATTCCTGAAAGAACAAAATAATTTTTGATGCAGTACATGCTAAGGAGGAAATACAAAGTTTGTCCAACAAAAGGTGAGCGGTGAAACAGAAAGAGATTCTGCTTCTTGTTCTTCTGGTAATAAAGACCACAGAGAGACTGTGCCAGTGAAACTTTTCCAATGTTTTAATGTAAAATGCTTGAGAGGAGGAAGAAAAGCTCAACAACTGACTAGAAGAATCAAGAATATCTTGGAAATGAAGCAGAAATAGGATTTGGGAGATGGAGATGAACATGAATAAAAACACTAACTTGAAAACTGACAAATGTGGGTGTACAAAGCAATAATTATATTTATGAAACAAGAAAGAACAAGACAATCTGGAAATATTGGACTTTTTTGATTTTGTTAAACATGTAAGAGACTCTGAAGTATATGCCCTATTTCAGGTCATTAATGTTTGTAAAAATACTTAGGAGAGGGGAAGAGAAGTTAACTATAAGTAAAACATTTTTTTTCCTTATTACTAATATTTTACAGTGCATGATTTTCTTAAAGTAAAATGTTCTCAGTTGTTTTTAAGTATAATAGGGATACTAATGTGAACAGGTGCTCCTGTTTCTGATTTTTTTCTCTCCCTTCTTCTGTCTTTCTCCTTGTTCAGTTTTTAAGAAATGTAGGTACTGCGATGTAAAAAAAGAAGAAAAGTATGGTCAAGCGATCATGACAAAAATATTTTCTTTTTCTCATCCTTGCATAGGGAAATGCCTTAAGGCCCTTAGCATGATCTAGTTACAGACTTTAAGAGAAAACAAGTAAATAAAAAACATTGAATATTATAAAGCATTTTCTAGCAAATAAATGTATGCTTTTTGGTAGCAACTTTGTATCTGGTCCTCATATCTCCATGGAAATAAAGATAAATGGTTAGGAGATAATGTTTTCTGAAAGCATTCAACCATTTTCCAACCTGGGAGAGCTATAAAGATAAGACAAAAACAGACAGTGCTTAGAAGCACAGGCTGTACCATGTGTCTTAGCATGGATAGCCTTTCTTTTAGGTTAACCCAAGACTGTGAGTGTGGATGTCAGTTTGGGATACTTGTTCCTATTAGCAGGGTAAAAGGGTAAGAACTTCAATATTTGTTCTATATGTTAGTATTAAGTTAATAGGGGATACTGGGGGTTTTTTGTTTTTTTTGGGGGTGGTTTTCAACAACAACAAAAAAAGTTTTGTAAGATGTGACACAGGCTCAAATTAATATGACAAGAAACAACGGTATAAAAGACCAACCTGACACACAGAGTATGCATGTAACAGAAAAGCTGGAACTAGACACTAAAAAGGTGGAAATAAAAAAAAATTAAGACCAGTGATGCTTTCTGTAGTGTCTTTAAATGTCAATGGCCTCACAGATAAATACAAAAAAAGAAAGAGTAATGAACTATATTAAAATATGTAGAGTGCAAATAGGTATGCTACGAGACATAGTTGGAAAGAAGTGAACGTGTGAATTTGACAAAGAAAGGTTTCAGGATGCTTATTCAGTGCAATACCTGGGACAAAGAAAAAGAGGAGTACTTATATTAATTTCAAGAGGAGCTCCAATAGTGATAGAAGAGGATAAAAAGATAACAATGGTAGATTTTTAGTACTAAGGGGCTACTGGCAAGGGAGGAGGATTAAACTGGCATGTATTTCTAGTCTACCTAAAACTGCTATAATGGAGCTTAAGAAAATTTGTTGAGAAATAATCATCTTTCAGCAAGGAATATTACTTATACATGCGTACTGGAATTTGATTTGCAGCAATGAATATGTGTTTGGGGGGCCCAGAATTGAAATATTACAAATGAGGGCAGATTTTTAAAGAAATTTATGAAATTATTTGGCATGGAAGATGTGAATTCAGTACTTGGAGTGAATTTACATATTATTTCTCAAGAAACAAAAAATGGGCATGGCTAGAAATAATTTACATTGCAAAGGAACATGTGCATTTAACTGAAAGTCTTGATACACACCCAATAACCATTTCAGATCATGCACCAATAATAACTAAAATAAAAACAAAGGTTAATGAACTAAGAATGAGACAATGGTACTTTCCTATCTAACTGTTGAAAAGAGAGGAATTTAAGGAATGGGTAGTGGAAATTATTAAGGAGCTATTAAGAGAAGCTAGAATTTTCTTCTCTAGAAATACAGCTAGGGAGTGGGATAAAATAAAGGGGAGTTTAAAAATGGGGCGGAAATAAAAGAAAGAAATATGGTTTAGAAATAATAATGAATTAGAGGGACTGACAAATGTTAAAGTATTGCAGAATAGAGGGAATCTCACAGAACAAGAGGAGGAGGAACTGCAGAATTCCAAACAGAAAAACCTGCAGAATTCTAAACAGAAAATATGAGATTACCTTGATAATATGCATGAGTTTAGAAAGATTGCTGTTAAGGGACTGTTTATGATAATAACTCTAGAGCACAAAAATGTTTAGCACAATGACTCAGGCAATTGAAAGTAGAAAGGGCTGTCACCAAGCTTAGGGAGCCTATAACAAGGAAGATAACAAGAGATCCTGTAGAGGTTCTAAAAATATTTCAGAAATTCTATGAAAGTCTGTATAAAGCAGAGAAATTTGGAAATCAAGAAAAGGTACAAATGGAAATGTTTCTGGAAAAATTAAATATGCCAAGGTTAGAGGTAGATGAGGCTCAATTACAAACAGTTAGGATAGGAGGAAATGAGATAAAATGGTAATGTATAACCAATCTATAACAAAGTCCCCAGGAATATATGGTATTCCTGTGGAAGTTTGGAAGCTAGGAGGGAAAAACTGATAAAGATCTGGAAGGTATTATTTAGCAGTATTTTAATAGGAGGAGAAGTACCAACATCCTGGAAGAAAGTGGCGGTAGCTGTAATACCTAAATAGGGTAAAGACCCATCAGATCCAGCTTCATAAAGGCCCATTTCAATATTAAACCATGTCTATAATGGCTAAGAGAATGGCAAAAGTAATACCAAAATTGATAGATATGGATCAGTGTGACTTCATGGATGGGAGGCAAACATTTGACAACATTAACAGAAGACTGATGATCCAGAGGGAAGCAGAATGCAAGAAAATACCACTGTTGTTGGTGGGTCTTGATGCACAGAAAGCATTTGACAGAGTAAGTTGGGAATTTATAGGCAGAACAATGGAAGCATTTGCATTCCATGATAAAATTATAAGCTTAATTAGGAGGATATATGAGGGCCTGGGGGAAAAAATAAAGTGGGTAACTTCTTCTCTGATAATTTCTGCTTGAGCAAAGGAACCAGGCAGGGGTGTCCTCTTTCCCCCTTTGTTATTTGCATTACATTTAGAACCATTGGCAAAGAAAATAAGGGACACAGAAATTCAAGGCTATAATTTGCTTGGTAGTCAAGAAAAGCTGACTCTATTTGCAAATAATATTATTTTATACCTGCTGTCAAAACCAGAAAAGGACATTTCAGTGTTGTGGAACATTTTGAGGCAGTTTCAAATCTTTTGGGGATACAAAATTAATGAAGATACAACAAAGGTGATAGTTGTAAATTATGTACCCATACATGAATTGGTTCAGCAATATCCACATTTATGGAGACATGATAAAGTACTTAGGAGTATGAATATGGATTAAAAATTATTCCGGTGTGGCAGCTAAGGATATATAGGAAGAGACTAAACAAAAGATCATACAAAACTGGGAAATTGAAAGCTCTGTTATATGGACATGGATAGTAAGATACAAGCAGTTAAAATGTTATAGTCCCTTTAGTCTTATACACACGTCAGGCATAATTTTATCAACCGGAGAAGTTGTGGATAGTAATTAATAAAGAGCTGACGGATTTTATCTTGGAGGGGAAGATGACAAGAGTTAAGTGGGATAAGCTGATTCTTCTAATAGGACAGGACAGATTGGAATCACCTGATTTGAAGGGATATTTCAGAGCTACACAGTTAAACATAACACACACAGAAACCTATAATTCAAAGTGGAAAGGGATGATGATGAAACAAGGGAGAAACTAGATTTTGGATGCAGATCTTTAAGGAAAATAACAATCATACAGAAAGTATTCTAAGAACTAAGCCAACACACAAATGGGGAAAGGCGATTCTACCAATAGGGATGACTGCAATTCTGGATACAGACAATAGGCATGAGGGAAATGGAATTTATTGGAGAAAACTGGCAAAGGAATCAAGGTATTGGGAGCAAATAACTAGAGAGGGAAAGGTAATAGAATGGGAAGATGCCAAAAATGTATTTGGACTGCAGGTTAGAGATTGCCTTCCTTATCAAGGATTAATATCAGAGTATAGGGAAAGAGAAATAAATAGGGGGACCCTAAGTGAAAGACCAGTACTGGTAGAGTTTTTAGTAGAATCTAGAACAGAAGCTGCTGTTAAAATGGAATAATTAGTAGGACATATAAAATATTACATGATAACTATAAGAATCAATCATAGGAGGTTAGAAAGGACTGGGAAGAGAAATAAGTGATTTACAAAGAACAATGGTGGGATGTATGTATGCCTCCCAAATATGGAACAAAATCTTGAAAATTTAGGATTTCTGCTTGGAAATGTTTACATAGGTATTTTTATAGCTCAAGTAAACTCCAGAGAATTTTTCCTCAGGTAGACAGAAAGGGGAAGAAATAGGTAATTGGGAACATATTTTCTGGGAGTGTAATGAGTTGGCAGATTTTACAGATTCCTTGCAGACTACTCTATCAGACACAGAACAACTATTCATTGACAACATACTATTGACCAGCTATTTTAGTGAAGAGGAATATCAACGGAAATAATCTTATTGAACAGTTATAGTCGGCCCACACACACATTAAGACCATGTGGCACTTACTGGATAGTCGCTCACCAAACCCTGCTCATGTGAGGGTCTTTGCCCCCCACACCCCGCAATAATTATACATACCAACTCTGAGATCACACTACAGTGGGGAAAGGGCAAATATAACTGGCCCACAGAAACAAAACTAAGATCTCATTACGGTAGGGATAAGGAAATTTGTCCTTTCCCCACTGCAGTGCAATCTCAGAGATGCTATATATAATTAGTTGGGGGGACAGCCCCCAACATGAGCAGGGTTCAGTGAGCAGCCCTCCAATATGTAGCACCTCGTGTTTTAAGTGTGTGGGCCGACTATAATTGTTCAATATGATTATTTTCATTCATATACCTGTTCAATAAAATGGCTGATTGATCGTATACTTTCAATGAATAGCTGTTCAACAAATGTACCATTTGATCAGTAAACATAGACCCAGATGAGCTATGTAATGTTTGACTGGCAATGATTAGGTAGATTATAAGTGATGTATAATGGGTGGCTGCAGTAGTGCAGCGGTTAGCGTTGCCGCCTCACAGCAAGAGGTTCTCCGGTTCGATCTTCGGCTGGGTTGCCCTGTGTGTGGAGCCTGCATGTCCTCCCTGTGGTCACGTGGGTTTCCTCCGCGTGCTCTGGTTTCCTCCCACATCCCAAAGACATGCTGTAGGTGGATTGGACACTCTAAACTGGCCCTAGGTGTGAGTGTGTGCGTGTGTGTGTTCCTTCTGTGAAAGGTTGGGTGCCGGGCTGGTAATTTGACACCGTAAAACTCCACTGCCAATCATGAGCGGACAGGTGATCCGCTGTGGCAACCCCTAGCCGGGAAAAGCCGAAAGAAGAAGAAGGAGAAGAAGAAGAAAAGTGAAGTATAATGTTTGCAGCTAAAATTATGTCATTGTAGTATGTGATATATAATGCTTGCAACCAAGATTATGTCAATATGCTTTGTTTTCATTTACATAAATGTATGATGGCCTATGTGATAAGAAATAATGCTAGGAACAAAAGGAAAAAAAGGTTCTTTTACTTGAAGTGAACATGCATTCCTTATGAAGCAGTCAACACTTGGCTTCATAAGCAATGCCAATACTGTACTTCTACAATATCATCATCTACCGATTGTGTTCCCTTGCACATTATACCCAGGGCAGCTTCCCCTTTCACCCACTTATGACTCTGATGACAAAATCCATTTACAGGTTTGTGCCATAAATAATACAAAATTGAAGTACAAATTAATTTCTACCACGATCATCTTATGTTGTAAAGTTCCTGTCTGTCCATCTGTGTAATGTCTCTAGTTGAAGCAGTCACCAGATCATAATAGTTTTATCATCTGCACCTGACCTATAGGATGTCAAATTCTCTCATACATTTTATTACATTTGGGCATGTCTATTTTCCCTCATGAAGTATGATTTTTGGGATTGTATCGGCTCTGTCTAGGAATGACAACTTGTGGCAAACAAATTTGAGAAAAACTGTTTGCGCTATTGACTAAAGCACACAGTCCCATTGAATAACCTATTTACAAAAGCCACAGTAAACAAATCTTATTTCACCACATACTTTAAGCCAAATTGGTTCTAGTATAATAAATTACAAAAGCAGTGCAAAGAAATCCCTAATCCAATATGCCAACGATTCCACTATTATCTCCACCTCCAATTATATAAAAAAAACCTTCTGCATCTAACCCAATCTGCCTCATCTTCCATTGAAACCTGGCAAAACAACGCACAGCTCCTGCTGAACCCAAATAACACCAAACTACTCCTTTTTACACCAAATCATCCCCCAGCCAACTTTAAGTTCTTTTCACTAAACAATACTCAAATAGAAACTGTATCTCAAGCCAAACTACTAGGAATGACCATAGGCGATAAGCTTTCCTTTAATTTACATATCCACAATGCAATCAAAAAAAAAAAAAAATCAATGCAAACTAGGAATGTTCTACCAGCACAAAAACTTTATGAATACAACCACCAAAACCACCCTGGCCACTACTTACCTGCTCCCCTCACTCCGCTACAGTGCTCCCATTCTGACAAACATTGAGATTATCCTAAAAAACAAACTTAAATCCTGTTATAATAAAATTGATAAATTTGCTATAAATGCACCTCATTGCACACACCACTGTAGAGCTCTCAGTGACCTCAACTGGCTCAAACTTCCACATCTCCTAGACCACCTACAATTCAATATGGCTCACAAAGTTATATATCAGCTCAATAACTGCCCTACTCTCAACTCACTCCTCCAAAGCTACATACCCACCAGGGCTCTCTGATCTAAAGACAAGCAACTAGTAACCCTACATAAACCAAATAAAAAAAAAATGGACAGTGTCTGTACTCCTACACTGTACCAAAAGTACGGAATGCCTTACCAGTAAAATATCAGAGCAATAATGAACCACAAGAATTTTAAACTCACACTAAAAAACACCTTCTTGAAGTAAGTATCTGCCCCTGTTCCAAAACTACTTAGCAATCTAGTTCTTATCCCCTTCCCTACCTTTACTCTACAATACTTTTCTTCCTTCCTCCCACTCTCCCTGCCTTTCGTTCTTTTACTCTACTTTTCTCTACTATACTTTCTTCCTTCTCCCCTTGTCAAAGGACTAAGCAGCTAGATTTATTGAAACATGACAAAGAACTTGACACTTGACTACAAATATTAAGTCTCCCAGTTCTTTTCTCTGTAAATCGGATACTAGTCTTACTGATATATTAGTTGATCAGTTTATCCCCTTTTCTAAATGTATACCTGCAGTCTTCCTAAAAAAATATTTGTAGAGGACATCTAACTATATAAAACTTTTCAAATTGTATACAGTCTTCCTAAAAGAAGAGTAGTTGTTAAACAACTATATAGACATATATCTCTGTATTTCTTGTTTTCAAAGTTCACTGTGGTAAATGTATACCAATTGTCTGCCTTGTAACTTACACTGCCATATGTAAATTTAATATCTCTGTACTTTTATTTTGTCAGTGTTTTACTCTGTGGAGTTTTTCTCCCCGGGCCTCCACTGAAAATGGGTTCCTGACCCAGTCAGACTTTCCCGGTTAACAAATGTCAAATAAATAACCTAAAATAAACATTCCCTCCTTAAAAGCAACCAATAGCCATTTATTCATATCCTCTGACTGTTTTTAAAGTAAAAAGATAAAAAAAAATGCTTGTTACCTGTGTCATTAACAAAAAGCATTTCAGACTAGACCACGAACTGATCAGTACACATGGCTAAAAAATTCCACTGCAGCACACCTCTCAACTCCTTTGTTGAAATATTCTGGACAAAGCCCAAAATCAAGGACAGTTTTGAAATATTACACAAATTCACTTAGAAAAATAATATAATAGTTTTTGCATCGAAATGCATTTTTCTGAACAATATCAAGTATGAAACGTTAATGTCTGATATTATTGTCTGACTGCAATCCTCAGTGATTTAACAGAAGAACAAATGTTTTACAAAGGACAGGGCAGAAATTGAGGACATTCTGCAAAATTCTGGACAGTCAGTTGAAAGATACACACTGCAGTACCACACACATCAGTAAAAACATTTTTGTCCACGTTTCAACTCATCTCATAAATGCATTTTTGTAAAGAAACAAAAAAAAAATATTTGTACCTTACTGTTGCTTGCTGCACAATATCAGTGGCAGTGAGTAAGTAATAGTAATACACTGTTATCATTTCCAGTTGAAAAATAAGAAAGAAAGTAGCGAATGCATTACAAATCCAAGTAGGGCTGCAAAGCCTCATATTCAATTTGCCTGTACAACATTAGTGGATAAGTTCACATCTGAGTCTGCAAATGTTTACCATGGGCATTGTACAGTAAAATTGCAGCATTTGTTAATAGGAATGGATTGACTCATTCTGAGTGAGTCAAGCATGCTGCAGCAGTTATTACAGAATTCTACATTTCTTCTGCAGCTGGTCACGGGCCCTCCTAAAGCCATATGTCCCAGACGGTTGCTCAAAACACCCCTATCATAATCTGCCATTGCTTGCATGATTGCTGATAAGACAGATAATTGTTTGTCGAATTATAAATAATGAGGTCAGAGGCAGGATGATGACAGAGTCAGATTTAACACTACACAAAGCGTTACATAAGTGCTGGGTGAATGAATTACAAATATTAACTTAAAATGGCTGCAAAAAGATATGGAAGATTGTAAAATAAAAGCAGAAACTTACAAATAAAATAAAAAATATAAACAATGCCACACAGCAATTCTGGATGGTATCCAGACACAAATAAGAGGTTAAAAATAAATCTGTATCTGAGAGTTGTGCTTATAGGTATTAAAAAGGCAATACAAAACTCATAACCAGACTTGCATTCGCTATGTGTCTCAATAATTTCACAAAAGTACCGAAGCAAACAAATACAGTTAATCTTCAAGATTTATATTCGCTTCAGTTTAACGGGTAAACAAAAGATGAAATATTTATGGGTGTTGCAGAAATGTATACTCAAGGCACAGAAATAACTGAAATGCATTTTAGTCAAGCAAGTTGATAATTCCAGGCAAAAGAATACCTTTAACCTTGATATTGAAGCACAGTGCAAAACTATATAAGAATTTATGACTAAATACTGAATTTGTCTATTAACATGTGCAAATCTACTTGCAGTTTTCTGACTTTTTCAGGTCATAAGCTGAATTTACTGAGTTAAATTACACTTATGACTCTGATGTCAAAATCTGATTACAGGTTTGTGCCATAAATAATACAAGCTAACTTCCAAATTAAGTCTCTGGAAAACACAGTTATCAGCCAAATATCAAACATTTGGGGATCAAGTAACTTAAGAGAAGGTTATGTTTATTTATTTATTTTTCCATTCATTCAGTTTGGTAAACGGGGTAGAACACTTATCCAAATGGACCTATCTCAGTCTCTGCCTGGACAAATATAAATGACAGTAGTCAAGCAAGTTAAAATGAAGTATTATGAATACAAATAAGTGTGTGAAGATAGCAAGGAATTAATAACAGTAATACTAATAATAAAGTATACAATACAAGGGACGATAGGATGGGATGGTTAGACTAAGGAGGGAAGATAGAAAAAGAAGAGTGTGAAATAGTGAAGGGGTAGAACACAAAGTGTAAAAGATAGCAAATTTAAGGTAAGGGCACACAAAAATTAACTATATATAATACATACAATGTGGAAGAGATGTCACTAATTAGTGCAGGGAAATAATGTGAGAAGGACAAAGGTGCCTGACTGGTGAAGAGGAGAATATGGGGATTAGGTGACATGTACAGAGGGAGAGTATATGCAAACTGACTCAGACTTGAGATGATCTTTAAGCTGAGCATAAAATGATGGGTATAATATGAGGTCTTTTATATTAGCAGAGGGAGATTCCCAGATTTAGGGGCCTAGGATGGAGAAGGCATGGTTAGTGCAATGAAGTCTGGTTCTGAGACATTGAAGAAGTGGACTAGAGTGGTTAATACTTCTTAGATTGTAAATTTGTCATTGACTGAAGAGGATGGATGCAATGGAAGGATAGGAGTATTCTAGACTTGACAATGGAAACATATAATGCGACTCAAATATTCAAAAAGACTTCTGTGTTTTTAAGGCAAGCAGCATGACCTTTTCTGATACTAATATGAATGTTAGCAAGAAGAGTAGAAAGAAAACTATTTTCAGTGCATCCTTGGGAATTAAACATCAAAATGCTAAGCAATAGATAAATCATTCAGATTAGTCTGTGGGATAGTCTGGTAGCATTATACAAAAGTATGTTAATTCATCTGATCGCTTAAGTTGTTTACCTGGATGAATACCGTATTAAGATTTATACAGAAGCAATTTCTGTAGTATAAGGAGCTAGGACAACACTCATTGTGCTTAAAGAAAACACTAAACAGGAGCTAAACTGACTAGTGTCTACTCATAATGGTGAAGCAAGCTGAACTGACAGAATGAGTGAATGTCATAGTGACTATAGTGAAGCACAATGAAATAAGAGCAGTCATTGTCCACAAGACTTAAACATATAGATTAAAAGATAACACTGCCCATTGCAGAACACTGCAGAAGTAGTTTCAGGGATAACTAAAGCTAAATATTTTTAGTCCTGGATGGAAATTAAGATTTATAGCAAATCAAACTGTGTGAAGCTACCTCAAAACTGTGTACTTTTAACACTCCCTTGGATGGTGGACATATGAGATTACCTTTTGGTATATCTTCAGCCCCAGAGATCTTTCAGAAAGTTATACCTGAAGTAATTGAAGGTCTAGATGGTGTTGAGAAAATCATAGATTAGTTTTTGTATGGGATACTACCATGCATGCAACATACAGAAAGTTGCTAGATAGATGAATGCAGAAAGCTGTCAAAACAAAATTTCAAATCTGTGCAGCTCATCTCAAGCATATGGGTCATATTATGACTTCTGAGTGTCTAAAACCATATGTTGAGTAAAGTATTCAGTATATGCAAAAACAAAACAAATCTACTCCCATTCAGAGTCTAGGAATATTTCAATATCTTTCAACCTTTTTTTATATTTGTAACCTATTAATTCCTTTCAAAGTTTCTGTATTTCTTAATTTAGCTTATTTCACTGTAGCTAAGGCTCTCTAATTTTAACTACTGTATTTCTTTATATTTGTTTAAATATTTCTCTTTGAATATAGTATCTTCTTAGATAGTATGACTTTATAACTACTGTTCTCTCATGTATTGTTTGTCTTACATTTTCATTTTTTACTCATAATTGTACATTATAAACATTTAAATGTTACTGTGGAGCTTTTCTCCTCGGGCCTCTGCTGAAAATGGAAATATATCCACTTGGACTAGCCCGGTTGACAAATGTAAAGTAAAATAATAAAAATAAATATTAGATGCTGCACTGTCACTTAGAAAGCTACTACAACATGATTTCAATTGGATTTAGTCTTTAGAGCAAAGTAGGAGTTTTGAAATGTTAAAGAAAGCTTGGTAAAGAAGCTCCTAACTTGGAAATTTATGATGTCTCTCAGCCTGTTACTCATCATGCTGATAACCATTCAACTAAGTATGGGTGGAGCTCTATTACAAGACAGGCAACCAGATGCATACAGGTCTAGAGTTTTGACTGAAACACAAATGACATCTGCACAAATCAGAAAAGAAATGTTAATTGCTTATAGCTCCCAGAAATTAGTGAATCTATGGCATAATTCTTATTATGGGATTTGTTCACAAACCAGTGCAAGTATATTTTTAAATAAATGTTTGTATAAAGCTCCAGATATGTTAAAATGAATGTTATTAAACCTGCAAAAATAGGATCTCAAGGTTCAGTAGAAGCCCAAGATATTGCATATTCACTCAGATACACTCACTAAGGCTTACTTGCCAGAAAATAAAGTGGATCTATTGAAACAAGTACTGTGGGTTATTTCTCACTTGCCTATATCTGCCAACAAGTTTCAGCTTAAGAAATAGACCTGGAATATGTGGAAATGTAGCAGCTTAATGGAGTTATTGTGAATGGCTGGCCAAAATATATGTCTTCACTTCATACAAACATTCACTTGTATTATCTATAATGATATGAATGAACTGTCATATGCAAAGACTATTATTCAAACTAAAGTCATTACTGCTATTCAGATGAGGGAATACATGCCTCATAAGACACATACAGACATGGTTTAAAAATAAAGAGCATGTGGCATACTGTTCTTGTCTAAAATGTCATAACACATTGAAAAGACAGTACAGAACTGAAGTCTGTGTTACCTTCTATACAAAATGCTTAAAAGGAATTGGCTTTGTATCAAATATCAGGGATACCATAAAATAAGTTAGGAACTCGTATGTTCCAGATAATTTTTATTTATAGTTTGTGGATTACTTTTCTGAAAATCCAGAAATTCTACAGTTAAATGAGATATGAGCACCATGGTTATTAAAGGCCTTAAAAGTAGTTTTTCTTAAAAGTTATTCTAAAAGCAGTATCACATGATGATCCAGTTTGCAAGTGCTGAGCTTCAACATTATGCCATAACACTGGCATTCAAGTGCATCAGCCCAAGTCCTCACTATGCACAAAGTAATGAGCAGGTAGAAAGTACACTGCAAACTATTAAAAATATTATGAAAATGTGACAGTTCACCAAGATTTGATTGCTGTCTCTTGATTTTTTGAAAATAGGGATTCACCATTACAAGGCCCATGTATTCCACCATTGCCCTTCTTATATGTAAAAGGATAAAATTAAAGATACACATTTAATATGCATTATTTCAACAAGATAACAGACCTAATCTACTTCATATATTAAAAATCAACAGAAAGAAAAAATGTACTATGATAGACATGTACCATCTCTGCCTTTTTCCACCTCCTGCACAGAATCTAGTATAAATGTGAGGAAGGAATTATAGCCTTGCAGCCAGGGTGCTCTCTGCTGTTTAAACCATGTCTCAGTCACTATACAGACATCTACATCCTCCAAGATGAAAAAAGGCTTGTAAGGGTGGAATTTCTTGTTTAGGCTCCTAGCATTGATCAGTAGCACCTTTATATTTTCCTTTGCTTGCTTCATTAAGTTGGCAGGTTAACCAAGTTTGCATTGCCTAAAAAAGGCACTATGAGGGTGGATAATATCATTGGCCATAATCAAAACCTAAGATGGGACAGATGCAGGGTCTTCCAAGATGGCTGCACACTGATCAACAGCTTGACCAGCTCTCCCAATGTAAAAACGTAAACTGAGAAACTGCAGCCAGAGATACTGTCAATTTCAGCAAAATTAAGTTGCTAACTAGTAAGGATACTGCCTGGGTGCCTAAAAGAAGAAACTAAGACAGTCTAAAAGGAAATGAACTAGAAAAGGTGAAGAGAAAACACTGACTGGGAAGAATCCTGCAGCTGTTCCACAAAAAGCAGTTCAAGCTCCAGCTTTGGTGCAAAACATGGCTTCCAGTAATCTAAAGGAAAAATAAGTCAAATGTGCTCAGAGCTGATTAAAATAAATGAAACGGTGAAAGAGTGTATTGACTCAAATAACAAAAAAAAATGGAAGAAGCTTTAAACAGATATTCAGATGAGCTGATGAAACTGCAAAAATCAGAGGTTGAAATTAAGAAAAGGCTGGCTGAGTATGAGACTGCTCAAGAGATGTTTAAAAATTGGTAGCATTAGAACACAGAACACACAGGGAGAACTTTGACATTTTCTGTTGTACCAAACAAACTAGAAGGAACAGACTGCATTAATTTTCTGAAGGCACAAATAAGCAATTGGACTGATATTCCATAGCAGGAACTGTTAATTGAAAAGCACACCATGTGTATGCTCCAGATATGGCCATGAGAAAGTGGCCAAGATATTTATAAGTAAAGATGCAAATCTACCAGCAGAAAGAGTTGATCCTGACAAAACTGACAGAAAGGCAAATTATTAAAAGTTGGAGACAGCAGACTGTCAAAATGAGTATTCACTATACCAGGTAGAAGAGAAATAAATTTATTACAGTAATCAGGGAAGGTCCAAAGGCAGATATGAAATTTAAGCTGCTGTATCCATCTGTCTTCAGAATATTTTTCCTGGAGGATCAAAATCATTCTTTTATGCAGAATAGGCTAAGGAGTTGATGCAAAAGTTTGTGCAACAAAAATGAGCCATCAAGCAGAAGGGATTTCATTCTTCTGCTTATAAAGCACATGGAGACACTTTGCCACTGAAACCTTTTCTACTGTTCCAAAAGAAAGTGCTCGAGAGACAGAGAAAAGCACAAGAGCTGACCAGAAGATCTGGGAGCACTATGGAACTGAACCAGAATCTGGAGATGGGAGACAAAGATAAACGGGAAGACCACCAGCAGAATGAAAATTAGTGAATAAATGTGAGACTGCAAAGCATCAATCACATGTGTGAAATACATTAAGTGGAAGGCATGGACTTTTGTTGACTTTGTTAAACTTGCTTGGAACTGAAAGGCACTTGCCTCACTTTATGTCATTAATGTTTAGAAGGACTCTGAGAGGAGGGGAGTAGGAAGGAAAATGTAACTGTAAGCAAAACATTTTTTTCTTAAATGTTTCTATGAAACTTTTCACAATATAAATTGTATAATTTTTAGTAAAGTACTTTTACTTTTTTTGTATGTGATAAAGTTGCCTTTTTTGCCCTTCCTTCTTGTTTTCTTTCTTTTTTGGTTTTAAGAAATGTAGGCATTACAGTGCAAAAACAGAAGAAAGGCTAGACAAAAGCATGCTTAAGTTAATAGGCTATAATCTTGACTTGTTGAGATGGTTATAAACATACACAGATCATAGTATATATGTAGAGCTGATAAGTTTTTTCTCTTCACATGTGAATGTCTGGACTTTGGCTTAGTCTAACAACAAATTTTAAATGGAATCAAGTAAACATGAAAACACAGAATATAATGAAAAGTTTTCCTTTGCAATAAATGTTTCAGCTTGTCTTTCAGACAGCAACAGAAGACTTAATTTACCTTTTCTCTCTCTTACTTTTCCATGGAGGCAAGCTGATAGTAGGGTAATAAAAGACACAACACTGTTTTCTTCTTAGCTAAATCTTAATGATTTTTCATGTGGTGGTGGGGAGGAATAAAGACATTAATTAGTGTAAGAAGCACAGGCAATAACGTGCACCTTAGCACAGATAACTACAATGTCATTTAACTAGGACCTGTGTTAGCAGCTGTCTAATAATACACAAATGTCACTATTAGGAGAGTAAAACTTCACTACTTGAAGATGTACATAGTTATGTGTGTTTGTATTATGTTAATAGGTTATAGGGGTGTTCTGGCATGTGTTTGGTTTCTTGTTTTAGAGTACTAAAACAAAATGTCTTGTAAAATGAGACGTAGGTTTCAATGTTGATAAGGGGAAAAAAAAGCATAAAGGATTTACTTGCCAAACATTAGTAGGTGTATGTATGACAAAAGCTGGAATAAGTCATTTAAAAAAGTTATGTATAACAGGTGAGAATAATGACTTCTTACCAAAAATGGCAACTCTTTCCATATTATTTTGGAATGTTAATGGTCTCATAGGTATAGATGAAAGGAAAGGAAAGAATGCTTAAATATATTAAGAAATGCAGAGTACAAATGGCAATGCTACAGGAGACTTGAGCATGTGAATTTGATAAAGAAAGGATTTTAGGATGGATATTCTGCAGAATATCAGGGACAAAGGAAAAGAGGAATACTTGTATTAATTGCCAGAACAGTTCCAGTCGTGATAGATTTGTAGTAGCAAGAGCCTATTGGAAAGGAATGAGGATTACACTGTCATGTATTTATATTCCACCTAAAACTGCTATTTTGGAACTTAAAAGAATTTTGGGAGAAAAAAATCAGCTTTCAGCAGGGAATATTACTTATGGGGGGAATGGAATTTGATTTGCAAGAATGAGGATGCATCGGGGGGGCTAGAAGGGAAAATATAACAAAAGAGGGTAGATTTCTGAAGAAAGTTATGGAAATATTTGGTATGAAAGACATGAATTAAGTAGCAGGAACTCAGGGAGATTTTACATATTATTTCCCAAGTTACAATAAATGGGCTAGACTAAATTGAAACTACTTTTCACAGGAATGTGGCCATTTAATTAAGAACTTTGATACACATTCAGTAACTATTTTAGATCATGTGCCAATAATTACTACAATAAAAATGCAGGGTGATGAAGTAAAGATGAGATACTGGTGCTTTCCCACCTACCTTTTAAAGAGAAAGGAATTTAAGGAATCGATAAAAGAAATAATTTTGAAGTTATTAGGGAAGATAGAAAGTAGTCCAGAAGTTATAGCTAGTGACTAAACAAAAGATAATATAAAACCTGAGAAACTGCAAGCTCTTGCCTATGAATATAGATGGATACAAGCAGTAAAAATGTTTTTAGTTCTTCAGTTTTATCTGCAAGACAGGCTTATTTTTATCAACCAGAGGATAAATTGTGGGCAGTAATTAATAAAGATTTGAGGGATTTTATCTGGATGTGAAAGAGCGCAAGAGTCAAGCAGGATAAGTTGATCCTCTCAACAAAACAAGGAGGTTTAGGATTACTTGATTTGAAGGGGTATTTCAGGGCTACACAGTTAAGGCTCATATATAATATAAAAAGAAAGCTACAAATCAAAGTGGAAAGGGATGATGATGAAGCAGGGAGGTAATTCAAGAACTAAGGAAAGAGTAGGATTTTGGATGCAGATCTTTAAGAAGAATAACAGTGATACAGAATATTGTATTCATAAAATATCAGAAAGTATACTCAGAACTTAGCCAACATGGGACTGGAGAAAGGAGATTCTGTTGATAGTGGTGACTGCAAACACAGGTACAGAAAATTTATGAGAAGGGTCTGGAATTTACCGGATGAAGCTGGCAAAGAAACTAAGGTAATGGGTAAAAATAGTTAAGAGAAGGAAAGGTAACAGAATGGAAAGAGGTCAAGAAGGCATCTGCACTACAGGCTAGTTTGCTGTGTTCCCTAACGGGACATGATATCAGAATACAGACAAAGAGAAAGGGATAGGGGAATCCTAAATGCAAGACCTACACTGCTGTTACAAAGGGATAATTAGTAGGGTGCACAAAATATCCCAGAATAACTACAGGAATAAATCAGAAGAGGTCAGAAAAGATTGCTAATTTCATATGTAAGATCTTTTCCAAAACAAACAGTGGGTGGATATATGTATGACTGCCAAATATGCAACAAAGTCTAAAAGATTTAGGATTTTTGGAAGTGTCTCACAGATACTTTTATACCCCACGCAGACTCCAAAGAGTTTTTTTTCCCAGGTAGATGCCAAATGTTGGAGGTGTGATGGGGAAGAAAGATGTAACTATGTTTAGGGAGTGTAAGAACTGGCAGACTTTAAAAATTCCCTAAAGAGTTTTCTGTCAGGAACACTGGGTGAGCAAATGAGTGTTACAAAAGAAACATTTTTTTTGAGCTGGGATACAGGATCTGAATTGTCTAAACACAGTAAGGCCTTCTTAAATTTAATTCTGGTAGCTGTCAAAAAAAGCAATTACTACAAAAAGGAAATCAAAATCTAAACCAACTATACTCAAAGTAGCGAATACTGTAACAGATTAAAGAACAGAAAGTGCGATTTTGAGAAAAAGGTAGGAATAATTTACATAGAAAAAATGGAAATTGTGGGAATAATATATGCAGAAAAATGTTTTGGAGGAGGAATGAAATTCATGAGAAGGCAGGAATTGAATAATGTTACTTAGATTATACATCAAATATATTGTTTTATATCTTACAATGTGTGCAAATGTGAACTTGTTAATATGGTTTGATTAATTTTATACAAGTGTATGTTTACTTACATCACAAGTACGAATTCAATAAAGGTGATTAAAAAAGGGAGGAAAAAAAGATGGGCTAGATGTAGGCCATCCCTGGTGAAACAGTGTGATCTGTCAGCCAAGCATGCCCAGGCTAACAAATATTGGATCCCATTAGAATGACACCCAACATTTAGCCAATTACTGAAGTCAATTATTTTTTGCTCATATCACAGCATCATCTTTGGGGAAGATAGAATGTTACAGGTTCATACCTACCTGGGGCACAGTTTAACAGCTCCATTATGTCTCTCTTCATATAGGACCAGGAGGTACATCTTTAGTCATTGACATCCACATGTGCTATGACAGGGACATACCAGTACTTGTTCTAAGACTTGAGAGCATGTGTGATCTGATAGATCCTGGTACCAAACAAGATACTAACCATCACTCTTCCCTTGCTCAGCCTGGTAACAGGTACATCTCAATGTCTAACAATGGAGTCATTTACAACTAGGATGTTTGGCTGAGTAGATGCCTGCCTTATGGGCTCAGTATCCATGACCTTGGGACTTCCTGTGCTATTTGAGATGGTAAGCTTAACTTCATGAGAATGCTTTCTGCCTGTGTTACATTTTGGAGGTCTGAGGTTTAGGTGGGTTAATCTTTAGAATTTCAGCATATGATGGATTATGTGTACTCTGGTGGTCTTGCTGAGGTGTGGTGTATTACTGACAATTTGTGTGTCTGTTTACTGTGTGACATTTTTGACATTATATATGTATATCTCACACAATATGATGTTATGCCTTTTAAGTAGTAGGTGATCATCGGACAGCATGAAACCATTTTTATTCTGTCTCAAGATACCCATCTCAATCAGGCTGGCTACAGAAGTTGTAACAAAATGATGGTCCATGGTTTTGAAAGGAAAGATTTGAGGGAAAGGTGCAACTATAACTGCTTGGATTTCAGTTTGTTTAGGATATTGTTTGGGTGGACTTACAACTAAGGCTAATGCCTAGTTATTTGGTCAGGGGTGTATAGCAGTCCAAGATATGTTTATTTTTACTCTTCACAGGGTACTTATGCCTTAGACCTGGACTTCTAAGACTGTAGAGATTTTGCAGATCTCTTATAGGGAAAAAAGCTCTTGAGTAGACAACCCAGTATAGAGAGTCTCCAACTCACTCAGCACAACTTGTCTTCCCTTTTTGATAAAAAGCTAATTTTTCACAGTGCATAGCTTTACATGCTTCACAGAGTCTTGAATAAAAGACCCTGGGTGGATGCAGCACTGTGCTGTTTATAGCACACTAGTTAGACAAGGATCCAATCAAATAAAGCCAATAGTTGAGTTCTGTGACTTCATAACATGTAGCAAGTCACAATTTTCTTAGTCCTGTGACTCTGAGCTGCAGGAAAATGACCCCTAAGTAGCTTAGAATTTCAGACACTTTAGCTTTTACAGCTGGGGGGGGGGGGGGGTAGGAAAAATGTAATTAGTGCACAAATGGAAGAAAGCAGCAGGGAAAACAATACTTCGGTAACTGGGTGGGGTCGGGACAAACACAAGACCAGGGGAAAAACAATAGCAATGTGATAAACAGAAATGCACTGGAGTGTAAAAATAAGCAGGCAAAATGATAAGTTGAGTTAAGACTATAGTATCAAAACTATAAGGCAAACAGCTGCAGAAGCATAGAAGCACATATCCTGTAGCACACAATTACAATAATGCCACTATTGCAATGCAATCTATAGTCTAAAGCAGCAGACTAGCAGAGATTTACCAGTAGCACTGATTATTCAAAATGCAGTAATAACTGAGAAAATGAGGCTCAAATCCTCCAACACTTGTGAAAGAAATGACAAGACTAAGGGCCCAGACCGAGTTCAAAATACAAACAACTAGCTTTTAGAAGTAGTTCTTGTTAAGGAGATAGAAGTGCAGTATAATGTATAAATAATGCTCGGATCTTTCAGTAATTCACAATTCTCCCACGACTGCAAATGACGCTACAAGACTAAGTTTGCAGAACAAGTTAAAAATGCAAACATAATATTTTTGGCTAAAACATGCAGAAAAACATAAAAAAACAGCATCAACACAAAGGTCCCTCTAAGTACAACTGCAAATATTTAAGCAGGCTTGAAATAACAGCTTTTCTCTCTTTTTTTTCTTCTATTTTGTTGAAAAGTTTTTCTCACTGTTCAGTGCTTTCCACACTTATCAGAGTCCTGAACAAAATACAGTATTAATAGTAAAGGTAGGTAGTAGCTGGACAGACTATCAAAAAGAACAAGCTGGAAAAAGTATTAAAGCAAAAAGTCAAATTTTGGGTAAGGATTTTTTAGTTTAGGCACATTACCATTATTTGGAAATATAAGCAGCACTGAGAACAACAGTGTAGTTATTCTAGCTTGTTTTTTTCCATAAGCAGGAAATTAGTCTGCATATGTTTGCTCCTCTCCCTGCCTTAACTGATTCCTCCCAAAATGAAATTAATTTTCAGCATTGCTCATTAAATAGCAAGTAATATTGGAACAAAATATGAGTGACTCTAAAGTGAAGTATGTGTTTTAGCGTATAGTTAAAAGTTCTGTATGCATTCCAGAGGAAGAACACGGTAATCCCCATTGCTCTATTTTGGCCTCACCAAGTGTAGTTCCTCTTCCTTTGACCTAAACTATTTCACCCACCTTGGGTGCCGGATCCTTTTCATGACCTTCTTTCTCACCTGTCCAGATCGTCTTACCCAGACATCTAACCCTTCAAAATGACCACTTGGTTTCTCCATTTCTGTGATGGCTAGAAACTCCAGGCTTTCTTCCCCAGTTTGTCACATTCTTACATCATCCCAAAAAAATTTCTACTAGGAAAATTTATAACAGCAAGTGGAAAATATTTTCTATTTAGGCTCTTCAGAGACAATTGGATCCCTTTTCAGCATCTATTCCAGCTGTTCTTGACTTTCTCACGTCCATTTTCCTGTAATGGGATTAGTTATTCAGCAATGAAAGTACAACTTGCTCCCATCTGAAATGTTCACCTTGGCGAAAACAATTCCTCTGTAGCCTCCCTGAAATTTTGCAAGATTTTTCTTAGGGGTACTCTTCTACTCTGGCCACCTCTTAAGGACCCCATTCCTTCATGGCACCTGCCAGTTAACCTTCCAGCACTGACTCAACCTCCCTTCAAGCCTTCAGCCAAGGCAGAATTAAAGTTTTTTTCATGGAAAACTCTTCCTGGTTGCCATTACAACAGCTAGATGGGTATCAGTGTCCCAGGTGCTTTCTTCAAAGCCAACTTACCTGATTTTTCATAAGGACAGAATATCCCTTTGGACTAACTCTTCCTTCCTGCTCAAGGTGGAATCAGAGGCAAATCTTAACCAGTCAATTAACCTACCAGTCTTCTTTCCATTTTTTTACAATAAGGGAGAATGCATGATTCATTAGAGTCTATATTCACAAAACTAAAGGTTCATGAAAATTAGAAAAATTGTTTCCTTTTTTAAGGCTAAATGTGGCAAAGCAGTATCAAAAGAAATTTTAGCTGGATGGCTCACTGATTACACTGTTTTTGTGTACTAGAGTAAAGGAATATAATTGCCCAAGTCACCTAAGGCACGTTCCACCACATCTGTGGTTATATCATCCACAGTTCAGTCCAGATCTTCTATATAGGACATCTGTACAGCTGCTACATGGTCCAATGTTCACACCTTTGTAACTCATTACAAGCTGAACATATTATCTAGGAGTAGGGCAACATTTGACTCCACTACACTCTGGCATATCCTTCCTTGAGGACCAACCAGTGTTTCTCTAGCTGGGGCCTCTATCCCATCATTTGAGGAATGGGCAGAAAAGACATCAGATATTAAAGTTATGTCCTCACCATAATTTTGCATCCGTGTTATCTGTTTTCATCCTTCCTCAACTTCCCACAATAAAACCCCCCTTCCTAGTTGATAGTCTATCTTATGTTCTGAGGGATTGTTCTCTGTCAGTCTTGCTACATGAGTTCTTTGGCTTCTTCTTCTTCTTGTTCTGTATTTGGGCTACAGTTGTTTTACCTCAAGGAATGGTAATGGTTTGATGATACTTTATCATATTCTGGTTTGGTGAATGGAGGGCAAACTCGATCTGAGGTAACTGTGGAGAAGGAGGGCATTATTAGTAAGGGGGAGGATCTCAATCTATGGAGCCCAAGGATGGAGTGGATACCCATCAGTTGAGGAACAGATGAAAAAGACATCATCAGATCAGTAGTTTATTTCCTCATGCATTTATAGTTGGCATTTTTTTAATGAATTTAATTTTAATTGTATTTTTTTGTTTTATTTTTTACAATTTAGTAAATGAAAAAATAGGGCAGCCATTTCTTTTTCAGTGATTTCATTTAAATGTGAATAAACAATTATTTTTCTATGAATAAATGTAAGATTTGACTTTACATTTTTACATTGTTGAAAAATCCAAGGCTGTTATATAATAAACAACATCAGGAGGTTGTACTAAAATTGGTTACAGTACTTGAAATGATCACCAGTAACATAATTTCTTTTTAACATCTGAAAAAATGTCACATATCCATGTAGCCCCTATCCATGTGAAATAACCTATGACATTAAGAAATATGTAAAGTAATATACACAAAGAAATATCGGTGTCACTGCATTCAAAACCGTACGCGATAAAAAGCATCTCCCATTTCTTTTCATCTGCCTCATCTTTTTGTCGGTAATATTTTAGCAGTTCCGGACATTTGTCTATAGCAGTATATGACACACCTATTTTTGTAAGATCATAAATGCTGCCTTAGCAACAGACTGTAATGTTATATTCATTTTTGTAATGTTAAATTGCAGCAAAGGAAAAAACTGATGATGTTTTCATATTTTAAAATAGTTTAGTAAAAGGAATAATTAAATGCTACTTTAAAGAAGAAAAATGTGACTTGCACAATGTCTGTAAAAAAAATTTCAAACAAAAATTAAGTTCAACTTTAAAGTTAAAAGTTAAGAAATTCATAGATACTACACATTAAATGTGTTTTACATACAAACATCTCACCATGACAGTAAATAATATCTAAATTGTTCTGTTGGCTGTCATTTTCATAAATACAGTAGTCCCATCTCAAAAATATAACCTTGAATAGCTTATCTTTTTATGTTACTTTTATTGCATGGTCTTTGCAGGTTAATAACACAGAACAAATATGACACAAAGTGTAGCTGTAAAAGGGATTTAAATGCTCCATTACATTTATAAAATGGACACAAAGTATTTAGTATAAATGACATACAAAAATGTAAATATGTATGCAACTCTACTGCTAGAATATTATTTCTACACTTAAAACAGAAAAAAAATTAATTTGGGTACTGGCATCATGCATTTAACTGGAGCAAATAAATGAACTCTGATTTAGTACCTCACCTCCTTCACCCTTCCACAACAACACAACAAATACACTGAAACCTGATCTAGCTGGTTGAAAGTTCAATAATAAAAATGCAACTTTTACAAGAGATTTGGTTTTCACAAACAATTTAGCAACACTGTGTGAATAAACAGATGGTTTAGTTTGAAAGTAGTAGTTGTGAGAATCAAACCCAGGTCAATTTGATACATCAGACTCATTTATGTTTCATTAAGCAAATTTATAGCATATACTGTCAGTTCTGTAAAGCATTTTAATACAATTGAGTAGTATGGTACCACAGAAAGCATGCTATTTTGCCTGACACCAATGTTTATGAAAGCACACACGATAAACATGCATTCACTTTTCTTACATTTTAAAGGTGTGAAACTTTAGGAGGTATGGAATTCCACTAAATCAGAGTTCTCTACAAAACAGATTGCAGTAGTAAACTGGTAAAGAACTGCATTTTTATTCTTTTTTTCATTTTGCAAACAAGTGCCCAAACTCTGCCGTGTTTAATTTAAAAAGTGTGTTTGTGATTATAGAGTTATATTATCAAACATTATTTTTTGGTTTATCAAAGGCTGTTCCCTGGCAGTTACAATGCGTTAGCTTGCCCTGCTTTTACACTCTTCTATCTCCTAGTGAAAAAAATTACATTGCAGTGACAGCAACAGGTAAAGGTGGACTGTAACTAATTAGGTTTCAGTAAATGCCACCAGCCAGTCCACACAAACTTTTAAGTATTAAAATTCTCAGTTCTTGCTTTCAAAAATATAGTAAGAGGACTAGAAAGAGGGGCACTTTCTTATTTTATGTAGTAACGCATCTGTAAACACTAGTCTCCATATTAATAGCAGTAAGGAACCTCTGTATAGACTTGGTGATTTAATAATTAAGTGTTCATAAATAATTTGTGTTTAGTCAAATTATAATTGACTACATACAATGTCAGTACACGTGAGAATATGAAAACTGCACCATTATGCCTATATCACAGCAACTGAGTGGAATACTGGCACAATAATATCTGTATATAGTAGATATACATTTTGTACCTACTAATTATTACATCTTGTAAGCCCTGCACACCTCTCAACCTCTTAGTGCCAGAAATCTGAACAAAGCCTAAAATAATGGGGAGACAAATGCCCAAAAATAGGGACAGATTTTAAATATTGCTCTTATAAACTTAGAAAGATGCTAGAATGAAATGATTTGTGTCGGCATGCATTTTCTGAAGGATAAAAAACTCTGAAACTCAAATCTATGTCATTATTTAGTGACTTCAATCCGCAGTGATTTTCCAGAAAATCACAAATTTTATGTAGAACAGACTAAAAATATGAGCTAAAAATCTATACAGTTGAGAGCTATGAAGCCCAGCCCAAGGCACTCTTTTAAAATGAATTAGTGCTACCTACTTTAAATGAAATAAGAGTAAATAACCTCTCTCTAAGCACAAAACTGTCAGTAAAAAGTGGAAAGTGAAAAGCAACAAAAGTAAAAGCACTGATAGTACCACAGCTGGGAAATTTATCACAAAAATAAAGAAAAAAATCAAAACAAAGTTACAAAGAATAAATACTTACAAAACAGTGTTAAGCGCTTTCAGGGATCTACCCCTTCATCAGACAACAGTTAAAAATCCCATAATTCATTAAATACTGGAAGTTAGTCACATGATGTTTCAAAATTTGAGTTGTACCCAATAAGGACATAACAATTAGTGCATCAGTACATATTAGCACAGTTATGCAAATAAAAAAACATGGACTACAAGAATTAATAGCTAAGATAAATAAGAAATGTATATAGCCTTGTATGGTGTATAACTATATATAAAAAACTAATAATCCTGGCAACAACACTATATATATATATATATATATATATATATATATATATATATATATATATATATATATATACACAATACTAGTGCATCCAGCTTATATAGATACATACATTAAAAATATTATATGAAATATAAAATGCTAGTATATATATATATATATATATATATATATATATATATATATAGAAATAAATAATCAATCTAAAATACAATGAAAAAAAATATATAGAAAATGTATTGTAACATATTAAAAATCAAAAAATTAAGGATCTAAAAATTCAAGAGAATCAATGTTTCAAAGGTCCAACTTTTAAAAAAGGTTTCAGTGACACCATTTGATTCAACCCTGGAGGCTTGTCTGCATTAAATCTAATAATCCATCTCTGCTCAGCAGCTTCTGTGTCATTAGATAAATTACCCCACCTTAATTTCTCAGACAACATTTGTAAAACCAAAAATTTAAAAATATGTTCAGGTCCTGTATTGATGTTGTGCACAGCAATCGCACTGTTCTCCTTGCAGTTCCTAATATCCCTATAATGTTTGAGGATCCTGTCCTTCAGGTGTCCATTAGTCTTACCTATGTAGAAGCTGTAGCATACTACACAGTAGGCGAAGTAGACCACGTTTGATGTGGTACAATCAGCGTAGAGATTACTGCTATGACTGAATTTCTTCGAGTGATGTGTAAAAATCCTGCCATTATGTATGTGTTTACATGCTCCACAATTCCTACACATGTATGTGCCCAATCTATCTGATCTACTGACAGTATTGGTTGCGGCATTACTATAACATAGTTCATTTCTAAATGTTCTATTGTTCCTAAAAGTGAAACTTGGCTTAGTACCAATTATACACTGTAGGTTGTCAGTCGTGGATAGAATACCCCAATTTCTGGTTACTACATCACATACTACACTTATGTTGCTTGCAAAAGTGAGTGGTATCCTAAGTGTGTTGTCTTTGTCTGTATGTATGCGCCTTACCTCATCGCCATCATTGACTTGCCCGCTTGGTCGAGTTGTAGTGTGCATATCATAATAGGGTCTACATCTACCCACCCTATTACTCCAACAATCTAGAATCACCTGTCTATAGTTCTAGCATCATAGCCCCTGTTTAAAAACTCAGATTTAAGTTGGTCCAGGGCTATTTGTAGTTCATCATCATCATCATTAAACAGTCTCATAATCCTGTATACTTGGCCTTTGATGATGTTGACCTTGGTGTGGTTCGGGTGCATACTGGTGTTATGTAAGAACGTGTTTCTTCTAACATGTTTCCTAAACAGACCAGTTCTAATCTGGTTTAATTCATCTTTTCTTACTTTGACGTCAAGAAAGTCAATTTCAGTCATGGAATATTGAGAGGTAAATCTAAGAAATTGAGTGGTATTATTGAGGTAACTGAAAAATGCATTTAGCTCTACCTCTGTACCATTCCACAGCAAACAAATATCATCCACAAACCTGACATACCACTCGATATACCTACCATATGTACTATTGGTTAACACATGTGTGCGTTCCCATTGAACCAAGGAAAGGTTGGTGTAGCTATTCACACAAGCTGTGCCCATAGCCACATCAACCTTCTGTAGGTATTTCTGTTGTTGAAATAAGAAAACATTATTGGCTGGTACTATATCCAACAAAGCACAAATGAGGTCACATTTGTTTTTGTTGTAATCTACACTGTGAAGTAGTTCCCTTATGGACTCTATTCCCCATTCATTAGGAATCACCGTGAATAATGATTCTATGTCCATTGTTACCAACAATGGTTGGTATCTATATTCATCCATTTCATACTAAGAGTTTCAAGAAAGACCTTAGAATCTCTTAGCACAGTCTCACAATTAGATAGAAGTGGATGTAGATTCTTCTCAATAAAAATTGATAGAGGTTTAGTGACCCATCCTTTACCCGAGACTATGGGGCACATGGGTGGAACTGACAAATGCTTATGTATCTTAGGTAAGCCATAGATCTCAGGCATAGTGGGATTACTGACCGAAAAGTATTGAAACAGTTCCTCATTAATCATACCGGTATGTTGAACAAATGCTACGATTATTAGATTATGACTCCACATATCAGAATATATCTAACAATGTTTTAAGAAGTGTTATTGATAAAGTATCCTTTCTGATGTTTGATTTGTTACTGTAGTATGCTACAGCTTCTACACAGGTAAGACCAACAGACGCCTGAAGGACAGGATCCTTGAACATTATAGGGATATTAGGAACTGCAAGGAGAACAATGCGATTGCTATGCACAGCATGAATACAGGACCTGAAAATATTTTTAAATTTTTGGTTTTACAAATATTGTCTGAGAAATTAAGGTGGGGTAATTTATCTAATGACACAGAAGCTGCTGAGCAGAGATGGATTATTAGATTTAATGTAGACAAGCCTCCAGGGTTGAATCAAATGGTGTCACCGAAACCTTTTTTAAAAGCTCGACCTTTGAAACATTGATTCTCTTGAATTTTTAGATCCTTAATTTTTAGATTTTTAATATGTTACAATACATTTTCTATATATTTTTTACGTTGTATTTTAGGTTGTCTGATTATTTCTATATATATATATATATATTAGCATTTTATATTTCATATAATATTTTTAATGTATGTATCGATATAAGCTGGATGCACTAGTACTGTATATGTATTTTTTATATATATGTGTGTATATATATATATATATATATATATATATAATATATATATATTTATAGTGTTGTTGCTAGGATTATTAGTTTTTTTTATATATAGTTATACACCATACAAGGCTATATACATTTCTTATTTATCTTAGCTATAATTCTTTTAGTCCATGCTTTTTTATTTGCATAACTGTGCTAATATGTACTGATGCACTAATTGTTATGTCCTTATTGGGTACAACTGAAATTTTGAAACATCATGTGACTAACTTCCAGTATTTAATGAAGTATGGGATTTTTAACTGTTGTCTGATGAAAAGGTAGATCCCTGAAAGCGCTTACCACTGTTTTGTAAGAATTTATTCTTTGTTTTGATTTTTTTCTTTATTTTTGTAATAAATTTCCCAGCTGTGGTACTGTCAGTGCTTTTACTTTGTTACCTACTTTAAATGGTCTACTTGCCTGACAATCTCTGACCATGAAATAGTAATCTTATAAAGAAGCAAAAAAGTAATAATAATAATAATCTAACAACCTTCCTGACTACAGGAAATGGAATTATTGTGGGCACATGCATAAGACTTTAAGAATTCCATTTAAGGGAAAAAATATTGCACTTTGCTTGTAACAGAGTAGACTACAATTATTTTGGGACAACATATCTAGCCTTTAGTAGCCTATGTTCTTACCATTTAAACAAACTGTATGAATTTCTCTACTACCACACTTTTAATATCATATTACTAAAACACTTCAACAGCAATAACCTCAGTTATCTGAACCTTATTAGGCTCAGAGAATTAAGCTTAGAAACTGAGCCTTGTTCTGTATCAGGTGGAATAAATAACCGACACTTAGAAAAATATAAAACTTTAAATGTATATTACTGATCAGCTTCTTTAATATGCTTGATCAGCCTCAGTATGAAAGAAAGTTTTAAATGTCTTAAATAAGTGTAACCTCATACTGACAAGCAAATATCTGTCCTCTTTACCTCGATACCAGTTGTGAAGAAATTACACACTGTTATGTTAGCATGTCTGACTGAGTTTTTGTACATAATTTATATGTTGATTTATAATATATTTGTACAGAATGTTTTAAAGACTTGAACAGTGTCCTTTTACATTTCTGTCGATGTTTATGGAGAAAGTCTCTAAAGGCAAGCTGTGCCAGATTCAGCTGATTTGCAGATGATGTCATCGGAATGTTGACAGTTGCTATGTTACTTTCAGAAGCTGAAAGACAGGAAGGAACTTTAGTAAACAAAATAAAAACTAGTAATATCACCACAATGCCCAGAACTCAACGGAAAATCTGGTTTATTAATACTTAAAATCTAGACTTTCTTCCACAATTACACAGGCATCTTCAGAGTCAATGTTAAAACAACATTAATTCCCTTATATGGGTTTCAATCAGGTGACTGACTTAATTAAAAATCCTCACCTTCCTTAAAGAAACTATATCAAAGTATAAACAATCTTTCCAACATTCAAATAAGCATCTACCCAATTAACCAATACATATAATTTAAGATGACATATCTAAAACATTATTAATAAAATAAAATACAATCAAATCTCATGTAAACACTTTGATGATCATATAGATACAGAAAATATTATTTCATTTCAAATTTGCATTGATTTTAAGTTTCAATAAACTAGTTATAGAACAACAATCACTAATTCCTGGGGACACTGTGGCATTAAGTCTCAGTTGCCACATAGTTTCTCTTAACTCCAACGATGTGTTCTGATCAACCCCCCCCCGTCATTGTACTTCACTCTGTCTATAATCTATTATAATAAAAAAAAAAACATTTTTTAAAACCAGTAAGATTACTGGTTATATTCCATATAAGGGAACTAATGTTGTTTTAACATTGACTCTGAAGATGCCTATGTAATTCCGGGCCAAAGAGCTAAGTCTTAATTTTACGTATTAATAAACCCGATTTTCTGTTGAGTTGTGGGCGATATTACTAGTTTTTAACTTTAGTAAACAGCTGTTGGTTGATTTTCAGAATATGAAATGAAAATTTGAATTGGAACAGTTGTGACAGGCTACTCTACAAAAGAGCCTGCTGAAGACAGTTAACAGTTGTACTGTGCAGTGGACGCCCAAAAGGTCTCACCAGGAACTGTAAAAGCCTGCTTTTGCTCTGTTACTGTAATTTAGTTTAAATCAGGGACAGTGTTCTATAGTCAGAAATTATAACTAATCGGATCAGTTAGAGTTTTTCTAATTGTTGGATTTCTGTCCTTCAGTATTGATTTTACTTTTCTGGTAACTAAGTTGTGTTTGTTTATTGGAAATTACTGTTTTATATTTTCAATCACTTTGCTCATTATTAAATATTATTATCAACTTAGATTGTGGCTGGTCAATCAGTGTTTTCTTTAGTGATATGACAGTGCTAATATTTGCCTGGATTAACTTTCCAGTCCCTTCCGAAAACCTGGCTGCTTAGGTCATTTGCGGTTTGTTTTAATATGTAACTTTCAGAATTGGACACCCCCTTTAAAAGGGCATGAAGACTCTTTGATTGGTGGCAGCATTACCATATTATTTTGGGGACGGGACACAGCTGGAAATCTGTGTCAGGTTTTCCCAGAAGTGTTTGGATGTGTGAGATTTAGTTTGTGTGCGAGTGTATCAGAGGTCTTAAACTGGGACACATTGCTTGAATGTGTAATAGGAGTTACATTAGGCGTTGACAGAAGTATACAGTCCAGTCCCAGTTTATAGTGTGTGTTCCTTTTGTGCTCTTAGGGGAAAATTGTGAAATATTACTCCTGTTTAAGTGACAGTCTCACATTGGAGTCAGTAGTGAGAACTGAAGCTCCTTAGTTACTGACCCAGAATAGTAAGGGATGTCACATTATTTGATGGCAGTTCAGTGGAATATTATCTGGACATCACATTAATTGATACCAGCAGTGTGATTTTTAATTGGACTTCAGTAGTCTGTGGGTAGTTGTCATTAAGGTGTGCACTCTCAACAGACACAAAGTAAACATACAGAACTTCAGCCCACAACAGTTTTTATTTATTTTTAGTTAGTTAGTCAGGGACAGCAGGCAAAGATGTCAGCAGAAGACTACAGTAAGCTGACGAAGAACCAGGTGGCCAAGAAGTGTAAATCCAGAGGACTGGTGCATGCCAACCTGACTAAGGAAGCAATGATTTCAGCCTTAGCTGCACCTCCAGCTCAGGCCAGTGATTCAGAGGACATCCAGTTTGGTATTGGGGATGTGCAGCCTGCCAGGACAGAACAGTCTACCTTTTCTTCAGAGGACCTGACAATCTGTTTGGAGTTAGAGAGACTACGCCTGGAGGCCGAGGAGAGAATGCAACATCTGGAGGCTGAGCAGCAGCAGTATCAATATGAACTGGAGGCTGAGAAGATGTAGAAGCAGCATCAACATGTGCTGGAAGCCCAATGACTGGATGCCTAATGTTATGAACTGAAATCAGGAGAGAGACTGAGGTGTTTAGAAGCCGTGGAAAATGAGAGAGAGCACCAGCATGAAGTGGAGCTTCTTATCCTTCAAGACGGTCATGGAAGTAATGGGGAAGGGAATAACCAGGCCCCAAAAGCTGCAAAGGTCAGTAAACTTGTTCCTCAATACAGGGATGGGGATGACTTTGATAGTTTTATTCATATATTTGAGAAGGTATGTAGACAGTATGATGCTGACAGTGAGCTCTAGGTTCAGTTCCTGACTCCCTTACTCCATAGTAAAGCTGTTCCGGCCATGTCAAAACTGTCTGATGTAGACTGCTTGAATTAAAGTTAAGAACAGTCTCCAAGCTTGTTTTAAACTAACACCTGAAGCTTACAGAAAAAAGTTTTGTGAACACAAATGCATGGAAGATGAAAGTGTATGTAATTACATTGTTGATTTAAGTACTTACTTTCACAGATGGGTGAGTGGGAGTCTAATCACCACTTTTGAGGGACTGGCAGACATTTTGGTGAGGGAACAAGCCCTCAGTACTTGATATACATGAGAATCTGGTTAGCAGAATGAGTGTGTAACTCTGCAGAGGAGTTGGGGAGGAAAGGAGATCTCTACTTACCAAGCAGAGCAACAATGCATAAGAAAGGGATATCCGGTGCTGTACATGGACATAAGGGAACCCAAGGGGGCAGTCTAAACCACTCCAATGGAGTACACCAGTAACAGGGGAAACTACTAGTCCAAGTACATGTCACATACCAGTCAAATGTCCATCAAGGCATGGTGAGAAAAAGAAGGTGAGGGAGCCAGCAAGTAATGATGACAAATTGCCAGTCTTAAGTTGTTTGGAAACAACAGGGTTGCTATGTGTTACTCTCAGAAGCTGAAAGACAGGAAGGAACTTTAGTAAACAACTGTTGGTTTATTTTCAAAATATGAAATGAAAATTAGAACTTGGAACAGTTGTGACAGTTAGGCTAGTCTACAAAAAAAAAGCCTACTGCAGACTGTTGAAGTCAGCTGTCAGTTACAGTTATCAGTTAACAACCAGTTGTACTGTGCAGTGGATACTCAAAAGGACTCACCAAGGACTGTAAGCCTGCCTTTGATCTGTTGTAATAATTTAGTTTAGATCAGAAACAGTTTTCTTTAGTCAGACAGGAAATTATAACTAATCAGAGTTTTTCTAAATGTTGGATTTCTGTCCTTCAGTATTAATTTCATTTTTTCTGGTGAATGTCCTGTTTATTGGAAATTTTTGTTTTATATTTTCAATCATTTTGCTCATTATTAAATATTTTTATTAACTTAGATCGTGGCTGGTCAATAAGTGTTTTCTTTAGTGATTTTAAGAGTACTTATACTTGCCTTGATAACTTACTCGGCCACTCCAAAAGCCTAGCTGCTTAGGTCATTTGCTACTGTTTTTTTTAATACTGCGGTGGTGGTGCTGCGGTAGCATTGTCACCTCACAGTAAGACGTTGTCCTGTTCGATTCTCAGCTAGAGCGTCTTCTGTGTGGAGACATGCGTGAATGTGCGTACCTTTGTTGAAGGTTGTGCGTCAGGGCCAGCAACTCGGCACATAAAAATCTACTGCCAATCATTAGTGGACTGGAGTTCCGCTGTGGCAACCCCTAACCGGGAAAAGCTGAAAGACACAACAACATTTAATCTTCACAATTGGACACTCCTTTAAAAGGGCATGAAGACACTCTGATTGGTGGCAGCATTACTGCATTATTTTGGGGGAAGGGACACACCTGGAAATCTGTATCAGTTTTTTCCCAGAAGTCTTTGGATCTGTGAGATTTAATTTATTTAAGTGTGAGTGTATCAGAGGGCACATTACTCTGGAGTGTGTAATAGGAGTTGCATTAGGAGTGGACAGAAGTGTACAGTCCAGCCCCAGGTTAAACAGAGTTTTCCTGTTGTGCTCTTAGAAAAAATACTCCTGTTTAAGTGACAGTCTCACATTGGAGCCAGTAGTGAGGACTGAACCTCCTTAGTTATTGACCCAGGATAGTAAAGGACGTCACATTACTTGGTGGTAGTTCAGTGGGATATTACCTGGACATCACACTGATACCAAGAATTACAGCCATATATATAAGTGTTGCCAGTGTCACTTAAGTTACTGGATGTAGTTGCTTAGTTTACTAAATAGAGAAAACAAAGCGGTTACTATATTTATGCATTTTCAAACATCTGCCAGTTATTATAAAAAAAAACAAATCACTAATGCTCATGCATGTTAAAGAGGTTGCAAGTTTGTTGTACATTTTTTGAAGTGTTTAACAAAAGTTGCCTAAGTGGCAATTATATGGATCAACATTTATGTGAATCTAAATGACTGCTCAGGTTGAATGCTAACATGGGGCAAGATTAAAATTTTGCTTATTCCATCTAACCAGTTATATATAAATATATATAAGAAGGTGTCTATTTTGTGCAATAATTCTGAAGAAGAAGAAAAAGAAAATGTTCACAAGCTTATTTCTCTATCCCTAATAAACTATGGAGAACCAGGGATGATGTTGTCAAAGTGATTTGATTAATTTTAGATGTTCTTCACACTGATCACTGTTGCAGTATAGCCTTAGCTATACGGGTTATATCCTGCCAAGGATATAACAGCCGGCCTGCTGTCAAAACTTCAGGGCATCTTCCACATGTCCAAAATATCAAGCAGCTTGAGATGAGCTGACGATAAGATAAGTTTGGGTGCAAAGCCCTTCAGAGTTTTACTGTCATGGAACAGTATGTTCCTCTGAGTCTTTCAAGGATCGATGGTCAACTTGTGTTTTCCTGTGCTGGGCAGATAAGTTTCCTCTTGGAAAAATTGCCATTTTCTTATATTTACTGATGTTTTATTAATTTTCTCTTCAGGAAAGTTATTTTAAAGCTAGAAGTGTTGTGTTATAATGGACTGTCTTGAGACTGTAATGTACTTTTTAAATGGAGCACCGATTTTTCAGTCAATTTGAAAGTTGTGTAAACTAACAAATAATATATTTTTTATGTAGAAATCATGTTTAATTTTCCATTGTGGGGCTACCATAATGTTTGCAAATGTTTTTACTGTGTTTTTTTTTTTCAAAAAAGTAAACTTTGTGGACTGATAATTTTACCAGCATTTGCTACTTGACTTTCCCAGGAAAAAGACACCATTTTTGACATGACCATGGAGCAGATTGTTGGTCCCACTGTTGGTCTTTCTTAAAGCCACAAAAGAAAAAGTTAGGCAAACAGCCTTTGCCACCACAGCAGTCTAGCAATTTGTCTCAGCTGCAGGGGGATGATTCTGCTGTGACCATGTGTTGCACCTCTAACCATTCATCTTTTACCCCGAATTCCTCTGGTGTAGAACCTACAGCCACTATGGACCAGGGGTTAGCCATGTCCCCTGCATCTGCTGGGGGTCCTCTCGATGGGCAAGGGGGAGCCTCTCATCAGTCCTGGGAGAATGAACAGGGAAGGTTTCCCTGTTGTGTCAGAATGCTGTGTCCATCCTTAGGGAAGCAGTGGCTGCCATTAGTAACATGGTTGGCCTCATTTTTCCTGTCAAACAGAAAACTAAACCTGTGTTTACCCCTCCTCAAATGTCTTTGGATAGGAGCATTTTACTGGGACTGGGTAATGGTTTAATTCAGGCTATTGATGCCTCTTATAGAGTAGCTTCTGGTAAAACAAAGAGCGTTGTCTCTTTTTCTGAACAGATTCAAGATTCTGAATCTGAACAGGAAGATGCAGGGATTGTTTCAGGGTTTTGCTTTCAGAGTTCTGATTCACACTTACAGGAGAGATTGGTTTCTTATTCTTCCTGTGGGGGTTTCACTTTCTCTGAGACAATTGTTAAAATGTTCCAGTATTTTTGGTGAGAGAACGCTGAAGTTTCTCAATCTCTTAGAAAATTCTATAAGTTGTTACAAAAATATGTTCCAGAATCTATGCCCATTCCTCCAGTCATGTCTGCATTACAGGATGTGTGTTTTACTGCCTGTAATTTTCCTGATAGTCAACTGACTATCCCTAAAAAGGCAGACAGTAGTCCCTCAGTCCAATAAATATTTATACACTATTCCCGAAACTGTCCCACCAGCTATAGTCTTAGTTGACATTGCTGCTAAGTACTTAGTTAATTCCAACCCTACTCTTTTTAATAAAGAGGGGACAATTGCTGATAAGTATGGAAAAAGTGTATATTTCTGCAACTGTGATTTTCAGAATTTTAAATTAAGTTCAAATATTAAAATCTGTTCTGACATACTGTGAAAAGAAGTGGAGCATTTTACCTACAATTTCTTCTTCTGAAGAAAAAATTGTGTTAAATAACTTAGTTTCTTCTATTGCACAGGTCACTATTTATTGTTTGGAGTGCGTGTATGACTGTGTTGCTATTTCTTCTGGGGCTATGGCCACTGGTATTGTTTTAATGAGGTTTGCTTGACTGCATTGTCAAACTCTCCCAGATGATTTAAAAAAATGAGAGTTTAAATTCTTCCTTAGATAGAGACTTAGTGTTTGGCCCCTCTGCTGAAGAGGTGATCAAAGAGTATGATTTATGTAACAAGCTGATACAGGGAATCTCTAAACTTTTTCAGTTTTCTTTTTCCAAATTGTCCATGGGATTTTCTTTTCTTCATCCAGTTTTGGCAAAAAAACAAAAAACAAAAAAAAAAACAGAATAAACAGTTTCAACAGAATTCTAGTAAACAGATGTTTAAGAAGAAGTGGCAAGGGGGGGTCCAAAAAGAAGTCTCAAATCTCCCAAAACCAAGGACAGTCCAACAAGTCTGAATTACTATTCAAGAGACCTGATGTCGCCATCTCACCCTGTAGTCATCTAGACTGTATCTAATTTTGTAATATGTTATAAAGATTTGTACTACACCATTTCTAATACAAATGTATTAGTCTTATTCATCTATTCTTAGATACATTTTTCCTTTTTCCTACTGAAATATAAAATGTATAATCTTAGGCTTGTACTATAATTGTTAAAACTTATGTACCAAATTATACTGTTATTGTCTTTGTCTTGACCTTTTATGTTGTTGTAATTTGTGGAGCTTTTCTCCCCGGGCCTCCACTGAAAATGGACATATATCCAGCTGGACTAGCCCGGTCAACAAATGTAAAATAAAATAAAATAAATAAATAAATTCATCAGGGTTACAGATGGCAGTGGGAGGAAATTCCTCCTTTGCAGGGCATCAGTCCTTACCTCGCAGATCAGACTCTTTTGTTTCCATATGTTCTTCATTACATGCTTTCCCAAAGAGTAATAGAACCAGTTCTTCTTCTCCAGATGAGGAAGCGGTTTTATTCAAGGATTTTCCTAGTGCCAAAGAAAGAAAATGGTTGGAGACCAGTTCTGGAAATTTCTTTCCTAAACCTGTTTATGATAGTGCCCAAATTCAAAATGATGTCACTTCAACCATTACCTCTTCTTCCTTTCAAGTTGCCTGGCAACATTAGACTTGAAATATTCTTATCACCATATCCCTATTCATCCAGAATTCAGGTATTTCTTAAGGTTTAGTGCTTCTGAATCATATTATCAGTTCTCTGCCTTTCCCTTTGGACTATACACTGCACCAAGAGTATTCACAAATTGTCTAACTCCAGTTATAACTCATTGCAGGCTACAGGGCATCCACATTTTTCCATATTTAGATGATCTGCTTATCTTTGCAAAGTCTTTTTCAAAATGTTAGGAATCGCTCTCTTGGGTGAGAGATCTCTTGCACAAGCTGCAAATCCAAGAGAATATTCAAAAGTGTTTCTTGACTCCCTTACACAGGGTTGTGTTTCTGGGATGTCAACTAGATACCTCAGTTCAAAGAGCTTTTCATCCAGAGAAAAAAAAAACAGACCTTCATTTAGATATCTAAGGTTTTCCACTCGGACTTCGGTCACTAAGAAAGAATACTTCAGAATTCTGGGTCTCATGGCATCTATGATTCTCATGATACCCCTGGAAAGACTTCACATGAGAAAGATAGAGTGGTATTGGAAATATCTTTGGTCCCAGTATCAACATCCTTTATCTTTTCAGGTCCCATTACTGGGGTTTATCAGAAAATAAACTGCTTTGTGGAGAAATGATATATCCTTAAATCCAGGTCTTCCCTTATCCCTCCCTGCTCCAAAGCAGTCAGTCACCATAGATTCTTTGGACTTTGCTTGGGGAACAGTTTCAGGAGGGATAAATGCCCAGGGGGAGTGGGATACCAAGGACAGATGCAAGCATATAAATATCGGGGAGATGCTTGCCCTAATCAAAGCATTCAACTCTGAACCATCTTTGGTCCCCGGGGCCTCTTCAAGTGGTTACAGACAATACCCCAGAGATGTGGTACATAAACAAGCAAGGGGAACTAGGTCGTACCCCTTTTGCAGAGTAGTCATGTTAGCTTGAGATATAGCTTTACAGCACAATTTCACTCTACAGGCATCCTACCTTCTCTCAGAGTAAAATTGCATGCAGACAAGCTGAGCAGGACCAAGACAGATTCTCACAAATGGAAACTAGATCAGGGGGTTTTCTGAGATTTGATCAATCTAAGGGGAGTTTTTCACAAGTATAAAAATAAACGTTAGCCAGCAACAAGTGAGCTGTGAGAAATAATAAAGTTTATTCAAACTTCATAAAGACTTAATTAAACAGACCAGTTTTGGCCTGGGTTTAACCTGGCCTTCTTCAGTGTAAAGAGAAAAACACAATTACAAAAGTAGAAAGTCTTATATACTTAAAAACAAATGAAACAAGAAATTTGATACGCTGACATAAAACATCTCAAAACATACCTCATAAATATTCATTAAGCCCTGGATTAAACAGAGCACCCAGTTTGGTAATCCATTTCTTTTCTTTAATATTAAGTTTGTGGTGCCAACCAGATTTGTGGGTTCGGTCCCCAATGAGTTTATCAATAATAATAAAATGAAATTTAGCTGTCTGGTGTTTGAGTGTATGTTTATATAATGCATTAGTTGTTCTTTTGCATTTGATGTCACTCAAGTGCTCTGACATACATAACCTAAATGGTCGAGAGGTCTGACCAATGTAAAATGATTGGCAGCTACAACTAGCCATATAAATAGCCCAGTCTGTGTTGCAGTTGGCAAAAAATTTTATATCATACACTGTGCTACTATTTTTGCTGCTGAATTCTTTGGATTTCAAAATATATTTGCAATTAGTACAGTGGCCGCAGGGAAAACAACCAATAAGTTTGTCCCCCATAATAGTAGTTTGATATAAATGAGGTAACACAGAGTCAGAATGGTGTTTGTAGTGGTTGAAATGAGCTGCTAAGTTTTTTCCTTTTTGGAAAGAAAATGAACAGACATTGGGAATCATGGTATTGATTGTAGCATCCGCCTTCAATATGTTCCAGTTACATTGGTCAGACCTCTCGACCATTTAGGTTACGTATGTCAGAGCACTTGAGTGACATCAAATGCAATAGAACAACTAATGCATTATATAAAACATACACTCAAACACCAGACAGCTAAATTTAATTTTATTATTATTGATAAACTCATTAGGGACCGAACCCACAAATCTGGTTGGCACCACAAACTTAATATTAAAGAAAAGAAATGGATTACCAAACTGGGTGCTCTGTTTAATCCAGGGCTTAACGAATATTTATGAGGCATGTTTTGTGATGTTTTATGTCAGCCTATCAAATTTCTTGTTTAATTTGTTTTTCAGTATATAAGACTTTCTACTTTTGTAATTGTGTTTTTCTCTTTACACTGAAGGAGGCCAGGTTAAACCCAGGCCGAAACCGGTCTATTTAATTAAGTCTTTATGAAGTTTGAATAAACTTTATTATTTCTCACAGCTCACTTGTTGCTGGCTAACTTTTATTTTTATGCTTCTGGTATTTGCCGTGCAACCGCCTACGTGCAGGGGAATTTTATTTTGGTACACGAGTTTCACAAGTAGACATCTTTGCCTCCTCTCTAAGCAATCAACTGGAAAAATTCTGTTCCAGGACTCCATGCAAGAGGGGCTGGAAAACAGATGCCTTTTCTCTTCCTAAGACAGGAATGGTCCTCTATGCCTTTCTATCCTTTCTACTAATATCCAGGGTACTAATGAAGATTCAAAAGGAATCCCCCAAGATCACTATGGTGACTCCCTTCTTTTGTAAATGGCCAGGGGTAATTACCACAAGTTTCCTCACTGAATGGATCTACTCACATAAGAACAGGGGTGTTTGAGACACCCCAACATCAATCATCTTCAATCGACTGCCTGAATATAGGGTCTTAATTCATTTTAGGCACCTGTTTTCTGAGAACGTGCAGCAGGTACTAATGGTTGAAAGAAAACCTGCTACTAGAAAATCATATATTAGCAAATGGAAAAGGGTTTCTAGTTGGTGCCAACAATATAACCAGCAACCACTCAGGACTAGTTGTTCTCTGGTTTTACATGTTTGTGTGAGTTACTATCTTATGGCCTTTTTATCCCTCTATCAAAGTTCATTTATTGGCCATTTCAGCATGTCTGCCATTGATTCTCCTCTTTCAAGGCAGTCTCATGTCAAAATGTTCTTGAAAGGGGTTTTCCATAACAAGCCTCCATGGTGGTCCCTCCTTGGGATCTTAATTTTGTATTAGAGAAGTTAGCACTTCCTCCATTTCAACCAACTAATCTGGCCAACTTGAGGTTCTTAACATGGAAAACAGTTTTATTGTTTGCTCTTACCTCTGCAAGAAGGGTATCTGAGTTGTAAGCTCTTATTGTAAGTCAACCCAATATCATTTTCTATAGGGACGGGGTTTCTTTGAGAACTAATCCTTCCTTTATGCCTAAAGTGGTATCCATAGTTACTTTAAGCCAAACTATCCATCTTCCCATTTTTTTCCTGAACCTAAAAATGAGGGAGAAAGGATACTTCATACTTTGGATGTCCACAGACAACTCAGGTAATATATCTTGACAGAACAATATATTTCAGATCATTGAATCAATTTTTTTTTCTTTTTGTGAAGGTAAGATGGGACAAGAATTTGTGTCAAAACAGGCTATTTCCAAATGGCTGTCCAAGGCTATCATCTTTGGTTATACTCATTATGTCAAATCTATTTGAGGGAGGGTCAAGTCCCACTCTAATGGGGCTTTAGCTTCATCTATGCTTTCTACAAAGGGTTGTATTCTGGAAGCTGCTCCTTGGTCCTCTGTACATACTTTTACAAAGCGCTATAAACTTGATTCATTCTCTAGGTCTAGATCAAGTTTTGCTAGGATCATTCCCCAGAGGCTCCTGATCCCTTCTCCTTCCTCCTCCCAAATTTAGCTACCTATGGTAATTTACCCATGTAGCTAAGATTACTGGAGCAGTGATCAATGCGAAGAACATAATACAGTTGTGCAAGATGAACATAAGATAACAGTAGATGTCTGAATGATCACTGCTGCAGTAGCTGCTTCTTCCCTCCATCTCAATTTTTTTTTTTTTTTTGGAGCTTTGTTTATGCCAGGGTGTGGACATTTATTTTTAGTTATTCTTAGCATTGTCCTATCAGGATCCAGCCTCTATCTCTCTCTCTCTCTCTCTGCTGGCAGGAAAGTTCTGAAAGGCTCTGCACGCAAACTTGTCTTTTAGTCGGCTCATCTCGAGCTGTTTGACAGTCTGGGCGCTTGGAAGGTGCCCTGAAGCTTTGGAAGTTGGCTAGCTGTTATATCCTTGGCAGGATATAACCTATACACTTAGGCTACTGCAGCAGTGGTCATTCAAACATCAACTGTTATGGTAAGTTCAACTTATATAACTGTACTTTTCTTTTGGTACTCAAGGACTTTAGACCTTGCTTTTATTATTACTTTTGACATAATGTTTTCAGCTACTCCAAACTGTGTGCCACCCTTGCCAAGTTCTGTTCCTGTTTTTCTTTCCACTCTTTCAGTGTTTTCCTGGCTTTTGCTCACCATACCCCCACTTACACAGAAAGATATCTTGGCTTTGAATTAATACTTACGAATATCCTCTCATTCCATACAAGGCTGATTTAGAAAGATTAAAGCTTAAGTCTTTAATCTGAATTTGCATGACTGGCTGTCCCTTTCATATGACTTGTCAGTACTTTCTCTTTAGTTCTGTTCTTCTCTAAGAGAGTACATCTACTATCACAGTGCACAAAAAAAGGAACTCCAAGCTCATATGGAGCTTTTACTGAATTGTCACAGACTCCACCCTCAGTAAATGATTTAAAAACACCATTTAGCAACTCCCTGATCTTTTGTACATACACAGCATTTTGCTATTGTCCTATCAGGCCTGTGGGAAGAGAGGGGCACTATGAGGGCCCAGCCCATAGCTCTTCACTGAAATCAGAGACTGATGAAGAAACAGCTCACTGGGCCTTTCCCCAATCTTCTCAAAGTTTTGTATGTGCTTAGTCATTTCTATCCCATGTGATCATACAGGCCTTTCAAATACCACACCTCAGTGGTTCTCTAGCCACATGCAAAACTGTTTTTGGCCTTCAGTCATTGACATAATTCATGCATTTGCTACCATAGTCTACTGCATGATCTGATAACTTGGGGCTCTAATCTGGCTTAATTTGCAAGCCACCTCTGTTTCTCCAATTCTATCAGAAAAGACAGGTAAATTATATGCTGTCCAAATAGCTTTAATTCCCAAATAACTTCCAATTTCATTCAGCTGATATTCAACCAAATGATGATAAAATATGCAGCACTTGGCTCTCATAATTACAATTAACTTTTCTCAAATTCTAATGGTTTTTGCATTTATTACTACGTTATTTTATTTTCAAGTCCTGATGAACCTCCTTGCCTGATTCTCTTCTATTTGATCAGTAAAAAAGATGCAAAATTATTGCTCACCTTACGTAGCTGGGTAAGCCTACCGGACACAAATGTCTTTTTCAGGGGCAAGGCGGAAACTTGTATGCAAGTAAATTGCTCAGTCACATAGTTTACAAGTTGGAATTCAAGGAATCCAACGTACAAGATACAAGAAAAAGCTTACTAGTAGCTCATACCTTTAACCATATGAGCTAAACCTCCAGACTTCTTTAGTAATGGATCTTCACCTCTAATATCCCAGCTACAACACTGCAGCTGGGAGAAAGGAGATATAGCAGTACTTTCTTGTACTGCTTCAGCTGGGATAAATGTGCAGCAGCGATACAAGGAAATATTTCATAGACAGACTGAAGCAGAAACAAAACAAGTTGCTAGAGGAGATTGTGAAACCAAGGAAAAACAGGCAGTATTAAATTACCAAGAGATACCAGTAATAAGAGTGGAAAATAAACTGGGGGGGGGGTGCAATTGCAAGAGTTTAACTGTGACATACGAACAAAATTAATAAACCAGTTTGGTCTAAATTTTGTTGTCAATAATATGTTCATAACTGTACATACATAAGATTATTACTGCAAAAAATATTTGCCTCAGTCCTATAAAATGCATGATTTTTCCCTTAATCAATGAAACATTGCCAACACGAGTGTTCATTTTTGGCCTTTTAGCCTGATAGCCAAAGGAGCAAGTATCCTACTTACAACCACTTAACTAGCAAAGTGTCTTTCCTATTACTTAAAATATGCCCAAAATAATTTTACCAGAATTGTTACCAAAACCCAGCATCAATTTAATTAATTCTTCTCTACAGAGCACTGCACTATGATAGCACTCCACCCATTTATTAACTTAAAAACTCAGACTATCCTACTGGCTAGAAGGGTAGTCCTTTGCACATTAAGCTATCTTGTAAGGAACAGCCTATATGTTTCTGAGTGTTCCAGACCTCACATTACCTTTGCAATTGTGTTCAAGTCCTACCTAAATGTCTCTTAGCCAGGTATTCATGTACTGGCAACCAAACCCATCAGTGTTTTTCTTCTCTACTTTCCTTTTATCCTTATACCATTTACAATCTTAGATGGAATGCATTATTTTTGGGAATGCATCCTTTTTCTCCATCATGCTTGCAGGGTCTGTCTAACGCACACCAACATATATAACATTCCCTTACATGTACAATGCACCACAGCATGATTATTTTTGCATAACTATTTATCATTAATACTATCCACTCCAAGTACTGTGCATGCCACTGCTAAATAACATTTCCTGTGCAGTAATACAGTCTAGTACAGGCTGGGCCAAGAAATAGGTAGCTTAATGTATTACAATTAATTCAGTTATGGAACACAAACTAAATATTGAGTTACAGATTTCAAATTATGTGAGCCATGGTATTTAAATGTTCTCCTTCAAATGTTAGGTGAAATGCATTTCAGAAGTAGGTTTTTCAAAGGTTAGCCCTAAGATGTAAACACATGTTCAAATTCAAGACAGTTAAGTTAGCCTGGCTACAGAGAGAGAGTGTGTTGCAATCTGTGATAAAAAAACAGCCATGTTCTCTATTTAAATGAAATGAATCCAGCTGCTTTCTAGGTCCTTCAATGGAGACATCTTCAACTGCCGATGCTGGACTTTGTAGTTTAATCTAGCATTATTGTCCCAGAACTCTGCAAGGCCTACTCGGTATCGCACAGCAAACTGTAGAGTACTTCCAAGATGAAGGCAATGCGGTGGTGGCAAAGGCAGACGAAAACCAAAGCGGTCTGTGTAGCGATCCCCAGAGAGATACACAGCTCGAGCTTCAGAGTAGCTATTCCAATCATCAGTGCTGTAACGAATGGAAACTGCTTTCTCAAAAGCCAAGTTGAGAACCCTCACTGTCCCAGAGATGGCAAAAGTTTCAAGTTCAATAGATTCCAAGCAAACTTTTTGATTCCTTACTCGCTCCAAAAAGTCTGGTTTGGTGCCTGGATTACAGAACAATGGCTCCAAGTACCTGAAGTGATGGGGTTCATCCTAAGAAATACAAAACAGAAAGAAGAAAAATGTTACTTATAATTATCTTAACCGACATCTTCTGACACTAATGCAGTGATAAAGGATGCACAGATAATTTAATTGGAGCGGCATCTAGATGTTTACTACAGATCATGGAAGTATAACATTTACAGACTCTTACCAGATAGCCTGTTCCTCACTTCAGAAAACTGACGCATTATTATTATTGTACTTTTATTGTTCCCTCTACCTAGTTAAGTGTAAAAACTGGACATTTCATTTGTCATTTTTATTCCCTGAATTGGGGTTCCCCAGTTGCATTTTCAATAAGAAATCACTGCCCATCCAGTTTCTATTTGTGTGTTAGTGGTGATGCCTACTTTTTGTTTTTTGATTTTTTTTCTTCTGCAGTTCTGCAACAACTGAATTAATATATGTAAATTAGATGCAGGAAAATGAATATTCCTCCACAGGAGCATGCATAAGAGCTTCCTTGTGGGGGGGGGTTATGATATTTTCAATGAGATGAAAATTTAACCAGTTTGATTTGTCCAGCTGAAATGTCAGTTTGTCATATCAGTGAATAACAGGAGAATATATTTCATATGCATGCCACATAGCTGGGTGCAAAACTAAGCACTGTGTGTTCAAAACGATTGATGACAAGGGTCAGGAACCTGATAAGAGTTCTGTTTCTGCACAGTAAGGTGACTGAAGGATTCTTCTAAAGGTATACCATCTGGTAACTAGGTATTAACCTGCTTGCATATCCTTCAGCTACTTCATTTTCTTCCCACCTCTCAAATGTTTGCTCCTTTGGCTAATCGGCTAATTAAAAAGTAATGTCTACAGATTTGTGCTCTAGAACTTTCTCCCAAGGTTGTCTCCATAAAACGGAGGCTTTAGCCCAGTGGGATTTGTCTGGTGAACATTCAAATAAATAAAATCACTGAGCCAACAGACCTGCAATATTGGACACAGTTTAGTAGATGGCTGGGTGATGTGCCATGAACATATGTTCTTCTACATAATGTCAATGAAAGCACACACATACAAAGATGGGGGGCATGTGTAGCACAACATTTGTGCTAGTCCAGCATCAGATCCCAGAATTCAGGTGATCCCACTCCTCTGGCCACTAAATATTGGTAGGGAAGGCAGCTAAGTCAGAGCAAGGAATGTAGTCTGCCAGAGTGTGTGTGTGAAGGGGGAACTGGAAAAGATTACCTAGTATAACAAGGGGAAATTATTGTTGATTAAAGAGTACCCCAATAACTGGTGCCTAAGGAAGGAGGGATAAATTAAAATTTTGTAAAGTTAAATTAGGATCTTGAGGGGTAGACTTCCATTCACTTCTCGACCTTTTGGCTAGCATCCAGTCACTATACATACAAAATTAATTTTACTTCAGCAAATTTAATGATTTACTAATTATGGAATGCTTTAAGTTATATCTTACTGCTCCTTGATAAAACCATAGGTAACTTTCATCAAAGAAGCACAGCATCCTTTAAAATGTAGTAATAATGTGCATGTAGTGTCCTGCAGATGTAGAGAAGTAATACTACACATGCACAGAGTCCTGCAGATGTACAGAAATAATATTATACATACTCCAAGTCCTGCAGATGTTGAGTATCAGCATTGCACAAACACAGGGTCCTTTATGGTGTAGTAATAATGTGCATGCAAAGTCCTGAAGATGTAGAGAAGCAATACCATACATACACAGAACCCTGCAGATGTAGAGAAGTAATGCTATGCATGCACCAAGTCCTGCAGATATAGAGAAGTAATACTATACATGCACTGAGTCCTGCAGATGTAGAGTAGTACTATACAAGCACAGAGTCCTGCAGATATAGATAAGTAATACAATACATGCAGAGAGTCCTGCAGAGATAGAGAAGTAATACTATACATGCACAAAGTCCAGCAGATGTAGAGAAGTAATACCCTACATACACAGAGCCCTGCAGATGTAGAGAAGTAATGCTATACATGCACTAAGTCCTGCAGATGTAGAGAAGTAATACTATACATGCAGAGAGTCCTGTAGATATAGAGAAGTAACACTATACATGCACTGAGCCCAGCAGATGTAGAGAAGTAATACCATACATACACAGAGTCCTGCAGATACAGAGAAGTAATACTATACATACACTAAGTCCTGCAGATACAGAGAAGTAATACTATACATACACTAAGTCCTGCAGATACAGAGAAGTAATACTACACATGCACTGAGTCCTACAGATGTAGAGAAGTAATACTACACATACATATTCTCCTGTAGATGTTGAGTAGCAGTACTACCGAAGTACAAAGCCCTGCCTTAGTGGCTTTTTCATCTTAGGTGGAGTATTGTTTGGGCAAGGTATTAACTCAAGTTCAATTCCCTGATGTTAAACTCAATGGTTGTTATTCCCTATATGGGATGACTGGCATTCTGGTTTCAAATTCACTTTTTATGAGATTTCATGGATGTGCAACTGTGGAGTTTGTATGCAAGATCAAAGTGGGAGGGAGAAGCAGACCACATGGGTGGTTGGGGGGGGGGTGTTGTTCCTGTGCAAAAAAGGCTTTCCATTTTCTTCTTTGTCAAGCTGAAGCTTTGAACACTGTGTTTTGATTGTTTGGTTGGAGCTTCATGGAACGTAATCTCTAGGAAACGTACTGGAGGCACAGTAAGCGTAATCCATGAACATATCACACTTTCAGTCATCTGCATTTTGTACATTATGCAGCAAATGTCATCATCATCAATTTTTATTTACATATGTACATCTAGGTGCAAAGCCACTAACATTTTCTTAAGCACAAAACTGTATAAAATGTAAAAAAAAAAAAAATACACGTAAAATATGAACAGATAACAGACAAGACCATGTGGGGAGATTTTAGCAGTGAGATCTGTTTATGCACTCAGTGCAACCTTAGTTTCTCACCCATTTTTACTTCTTTTTGTTCCACCATGCCTCAAAGCACTCCTTTATTTCTGGATCTCTGGGGCAACTCCTTTGACGACTAGCTACCACTTTAATGATGACAACGCATTCTGACTTGCTTAAGAGCATGTAAAGATATCAAAAGAAAATAAAACTTTCGGCTCTGAAGATGGCCCATAATGTTGTAGCCATCTCTTCTGCAGGTGTCATTCTGTAACCGTGTCCCATCCTTTTATTTTATTTATGGTATGTATTTAACCAGGTAAACCCACTAGATATGTACTTCTCTTCAGAGGTTCCGCTGGAGCAATGTTTGGTTAAATTACTCCCTCTGAGTCATATAGCAGCAAATATAATCTAAGAGAATTAAAATGAGGGCTGCAGAATAAAGACCATTACTAGAGACTCATAGCCATAATTCACTGCACTTAAATATTTTCCCTAAGCATCTTCGAGCCACTCTGCAGTTCTACGCTCTAACACTGCTTCCAGAAATATTCTCTAGGTCCTTAATGCCCTCCATCTCTTTAATAGTGCTCCTTTAATTCAGTAATAAATTGTCTCGCTTCCAGCAGCAAGTTGCAGCTAGGTAGGAAACATCATAATACAGCGGGGTGTGTGGCAAGTATGAGCCCATTCAAGTACTCCCAAAAACATGCATTATAATGCAGTAAGAAGGAGCTCCGACCTGGTCAGCTTTCCTCTAGCACTTACAACTGTACAACAAGGAGCACTTCAACTAGTACAAACTAATGTGGCTTGGGTAATGGAAGAGCAGGTGAGATGAGAGAGAAACCAGAGTTTGAAAGAGATGTTGGTGAGGTACTCTAAGTAGGGCTTAATGGTTTCATTAATGGAACTCTGCAGAAGAGACCATGAGAAAAATCTGGGAGCTGAAATTTGACATTTTTTTGCTGGAGAATGTCTGACTGAGATAATATCCCATTTTCAGCAGAGGCCTGGGGAGAAAAGCTCCATACTGACACAATATGGTTACAATTAAATAAAATTATTACACAACCTAATACAGAACAACAACATATTAACCAAGTAAAATTTGAACTTCAGTTCATACAGTGCAAATCTATACATATATAGTGCAAATATTTGAACAGAGATAAGTTGAAAAAGAACATTGTCAATAGTTAAAAAGTATTCACAAGTTGCAATTCATAGAGATGACATTAAACACAAAGAGTACACTCTTTGGAACACAGATTACTAGATAATATAGCCCAGGACAAATTACTTTTCCTTTATCTAGTTAGCAGACTGACCATGTTTGGAGAAAAGGAATTAATAAGAAGCATGCTGAGAGTGGAAGGAGGGACTAGTTCGACCTGGGGTAGTGCAGAAGCAGAACCAAGTCATATTTAGGTAGTCATTTAGAAGTAGTTTGAAGATGGAGAAGGTACAGGGAGACTGAATTTTAAAGGGATAGAATACTATTTCTTAGTGACAGAGTATGGGTAGGTGTGTTGGCCAGAGGATTTGTGGCGTTTATATATGCTGAAAAGATGTTGTCATCTTGGAGGTTAGGAAGCTACAATAGCCAAGGGAGTGGAGTAGCCTGTTTTGAAGAAAGGATGAAAGAAGAGTGGAGCACAACATGATATTGGTTTGGGGGCAGTAGGTGATGACAGAGCTGTACAAGCAATGAGGCTTGGGCAGATATAGCTATGGTCAGAAGGTTTCTGGGAGACAGAAGCTATTGGATGAAGAGTGGAAAGGGACAAAGAGCAGAAGAGGCAAAAGCAAGAAGAAGGTAAAGGGAACTTTTAAGGATGGCAAAGGAAATAAAATCAGGAGGGAGGCGAGAATACTTTCAGGTATGAGAAAGCATGCAGGTAGTGTTGGACAGCAGAAGAATACACTCCAGAAGATGAATGTGATGAGTAACTTAAAGATGGGATTGAATTAAGTAAGGAAGGTTACAGCAGGGAAGTCAAAGGAGAATGAGAAGATATTTACAACAGTAAATAGGAGAAGCACAGAATAGGAGGAGGATAGGAGTAAGAGTCTAGGAAGGTTAGTGCGGATGGTCTAAGGAAAAAAGGGACAAGAAAGGACCGCAACAAGACAGGGGAGAAGTAGTGGCAACTGGATGAACTCCAGTGCCATTAATTGGAAGACAAGATGGAATAGAACGGCCCTATACCTACGAATACAGTACTAAGACGGACACTAGAGAAGAGGTGACTAAGATGATAACAAAGGGGAGAGGCATCCACGTGATTATGCATGTAGGTAGCAATGACCTGTCAGGTGGCACAGTTGACTTACCTCTCAACTGTCCAATTTTTGCCTTAAATTTTTGGTCTGTTCCCCATACAATTTGCAGTTTTCTAGCAAATCACTGACTACTTAAGTCATTAAATAATGACAGGCATTTGATTTTCAGACTTCATATCCTTCAAAAAATACATTCAAAACACATCCTATTATTACAGCAATTTTTTACTTTTATAAGAGCAGCATTTAAAATCTGCCTCTACTTTTGGACTTTTGCCCCCCATTATATTAGGCTTTGTCCAGATTTCTTGCCTTGAGGTTGAAAGGTATGAGTCAGCTAATGAAGTAGCAAAAAAGTAAAGGAGTATCATGCAGGTGCAGAGAGCTGAGATGTATGGTTCCACGTTCTGAAATGGTACATATTCCATCACCAGCAGTGAGAAAGGTGACAAAGTGCTGGCTGAGAGAGTAGAACATGGTGCACAAATTCAGGTTTGAGAGAGACTGGAAAGAAGCTTGGCAAAAACCATCATACATAGGGCTGTAACCACCTAAACCCAGCATGGACTGCCTTATTTTAATGCTAGACTTGAAAGGGAGATATACAAAGTATTGCACCTTTAAAGGAAGGTGGTGTGGGACAGTACATACTGAAGTCTGAAGCACACAGTGGGAGCACAACAGGATAAGGAAATGAGAAAGCATATAATATGGAAAAACAGACTGGAAAAGGTAAGCAAAAAAGAGTTTTGGTCATTATAATAAATGGATATCAGGTGCACACAAAGAACAGAGTAGGAAGACAAGGAAAGGTGTGTCAGTATGCTTAATGGAAAGGATCAAAAGAGAGAGGAATAATTCCGAACCAGAAGTATGGGCCAGCCAAGACAAATGTAGTGGCAGTCTGAGGAAAATGAGGATGTGTGGAGTTCTGGACATCGAGACATGGAGAGCATTGAGGACCTGTTGCCTAGTGATAGTGGGGGGATATATTTGATGGTGTTTCCTGTATGGAGGCTGGAGGGAGAGAGGGGCAAAGTCAGAGCTGAATTTTCTGACTTATTTTTGTTGGGGTATAAGGACAGACTCGACCTAACTAAACAATTTACAATTAATTTACTTAATATTACTATCAAGCAAAATGGTAACTAGAGGATGGAAAATGATTAAAACACCTTGTATATTGATTTTGAGAGGGTTACTGTCACATTTGGCAGAGCAAAAGGACTCCATAGGTTCATAGGTAGGTACTAGGCTATCTGCCCGAGGGCATTTATAAGCCTAGCCAGAGTGTGTAGGCTTTCGCCACCCCATTGATTAATTAACTGAGCCTCTGTCAAGCAGAGCCAATTATGTGATCCCAGGGGTGTATTTTCTGTTAAAAACCAAATAAATCACTGAGAGCAACCAAATGGAGAATGAGCCGAAGTGAAAGTTTATTCAAACCAAAAATCCAGAAATACGTGCTGTGATACGTGCACTGACATCCTTTTGGTTATTGGTTTATTTTCTGTTACCCATCCACTCGTCAAGGTTTCTCTTGAAGAGTGTTAGTGTGGGGCTCTGCCTAATGTAAATAGGAATTAAGCTCCAAAGCATGGGGACTCTCTGTGACAGGAATCTACCCCTCCAGCATGTTCTATTTATTGTTGTGGTGAGGTTTAGCTCACTAGAGTGTGTGGCTTGCAGTGACTTGGATTTCTTTAGGTGGAGCATGTCCATCAATTCTGAGTTGGACATGGCTTTGTAAGTCAGGCAGAGATCACCTCTGAGTACAGCCGGAGTTTTTTCAGTCGGTCTGCATAGGACATATGTTTGAGGTCAGTAATCCTCTTGGTGAGGTACGTTTGTGGTCTTTCCAGCTGTTGGAAGTGTCTTGTGAGGTACATCCCAAACGGGGCATTGTACTCTATGATGGGTCTGATGAGTGACGAGTAGAGGGGCACTATAACCTCTTTATTTCTAGATGCAAACCCTTTAGTAATTAGATGGGCCACATAGAAGGATTTCCTAACTACTTTGGCAATATGATTGTCAAAGGAGAGACTACTATCTACCTGGGTCCCACATATCTTATTACCTCTTTTGTATTAAGGGGGCTGCCACCTATGTGGTAATTCATGGGTGTTTTGTTTTTCCCAAATGGGATGACTATGCATTTTTTGGTATTTAGCTTGAGGCCATGACTTTGACACCAGGTGTCCGTCTCAGTAAGGCCTTTTTGGAGGATGTCTGTGTCAGCTGGAGAGTCAATTATGGCTCCTAGCTTGCAGTCATCGGCGAACTTGGTTAGCCATAGTCTTCCTGTGTTTGCCTGTACTTCTGAGAAGTATATGCCAAACAGTAGGGGTCCCAGGACCGAGCCTTGTGGGACACCACTTGTGACTGATTTAGAGTCAGACCTGGACCCTGCTATTCTTACCGTGTGAGTTCTGTCTGTAAGCCAGATGGAAACCCATCTTGTGACGTAGGGGATTTATGTTCAGGCTGGGGAGTTTTTCTATAATACCTGAGTGAGGAATGGTGCAAAACACCTTGGCGAGGTGAAGTTAAGCTGTGTAAACCACCTTTCCCTCATCTATGGCCTTGGTGACTGTCTCAAAGAAGTCAACCAGGTTTAGTAGGCATGATCTGCCCTTAACAAAGCTGAACTGGGTCAGGTCAAGTGTATGGAGGTTCCCAATGTCTTTGTTAATGAGTTCCATGATGATGTGCTCCATAGCCTTGCAGACCAGGCTAGTCAGGTTTATGGGGCGATAGTTACCAGGGTCAGTTGTGGCCCCTCCTTTGTGGAGCAGAATAACTGTTGCTGTACACCATTCTATGGGCACGTAGCCTGTGGAGAGGCTGAGGTTGAACAGCGTGTTTAGGTGGGGGGGTTAGTTCGTTCTGTAGTTTGTGCAAGACACATCCTGGGACACCATTTGGCCCCATTGACTCTGTGTGTTTTTGGCTTTTGAAAGGGCTGTTTTCACCTGTGATTTCCGGGACACTACACTTTTCCGGTATTGTTGTGGGCTCTTTTGGAGGTGAGAGGGGGGTGAGGTTTGCAATGAATCTATCTGCCAGGATGTTGGCAATATCAGTAGGTTCAGTATATTTTGTGCTATTTTGCACTAGCTAAGAGCATATCTGTGAGTTGCCACTTAGATTCTTGACATAGCTAAAAAAGACTTTGTGGTTATCTTTCGAATCCTTGGATATTTTTCTTTTGAAGTTAGCCTTGGAAGATTTTATGAGGGACCTTAGTTTCTTACTGATACTGATCAGGGATGTCTTTCCTTCTTGGGATTTGCTTTTTTTCCTGAACTAGTTTCCTCCTTTTATTGTATAACCTGTTTATGGCAGGGGTCCACCAGACTGGTTTCCTTCCCTTAGGGGAGCAAGTCTTGGTTTTGCTAGGGATGGCACGATCCATGCATCCTTGTAGGTGCTCATAGAGTGCATTTGTAAAGGATTCTACATCTTGTGCAGCGTTATCCTTTACCGTGGGGGCTGTGAAACTTACCACCTCTGTCTTAAGTAAGGCGAAGGTGGTTTCCTCCACACTAGGAAAGAGTAGTAGAGATTCCTGAACAAATGATAGCTATTATTTCAGATATCTAGCCCGCACTGGGTGATACCCCAATACAGAACAAGCATTTAGGACATGCACAAAGCCAGAGATTTAGTATCCAGAGGCACACACTCCCTGTGGCATGAAATTTGCATCAGAACTGTGGGAGTCACCATTACGGTGTAGGGTGTTCTACCAGGGGATAGATAAGTTATGTAAATTAGCAAACTGTCCCACTCCCTACCACTCATATCTGTCTCCACCCCCCCCCAAACTGGGAAAGAAATGGACTGATAGGGTTACTCAGGTAGAAATAAATGGGCCATAGGGCTCTTGCCTAGCTGGAGGACAGAATAAATAGGCCAACTGGGTGCAGGTTGAGGGTCCATCAGGTAAGGTCCTCCAGAGAGGGGAAAAATGTGCTCTGAAATTACCGAATTGTCAATTCATCAAGTTCATTTGGGTGGTAAATATGAATGAATGGTAAAAGTTTAGTGTCGTGAAACTGCAACAATGGAAAGCATAAAAGAGGAAGTGAGACCATATATCGACATAAGGAAGTGTAAAAAGGGGAGGCAAACAACCTAACTGATAATACATAAAGCAGATCATCAATGAAAAGAAGACCTACAAAAGGAAGAGAAATGTATGTTCTGAGGGATGGAGGCCAGATGAAAAAAATACTATGGAAAAGCTACAAAAAAGACGACAAAGCTCAGTCATTAGGCTTGAATAGCCATACAGCCATAGAGGATGAGGTGTGTGTGTGTGTGTGTGTGTGTGTGTGTGTGTGTGTGTGGTTGGGAGGAGTGAAAGAAGGATAAAAGAAAATTTTTAGAAATATTATGGAGCATACGAAGAACTGGCAAGAAACTACTGGAAGGTAATAAAGGGAAGTTGTAGACCATGTGTAATAACTGAATAAACTCTGTACCATCAGTCACTTTTATGTAACTGGAATGGCGGTTCAAAACTGCAGGTTGGCAATGGTGGTATCCATGCATAGAAGTGGATCAAGAGAAGACACATCCAACTACAGGCCTATTAATGTGGTATTCATTGGTAGTTACTAGGCATGTGATCAAGGAGACAATTAAGGAGCCTAGCCCAAATTCTCAATTGCCCCAAAGCACTGTTTTGTTAAGTGATATCCTCAAGGTCACACAGTAGTCAAGTGAAGGCTAACAGACTCACATCCTGTACCAGAGAAAATAGCATTTTAGCTTATAGCTTTAATATTATTAAAAAACTCCCAGAAATATGTGGAAGGAGGTCCAGTCAGTTGTCTCACATGCATTCTGGTAGATACATTTTAAAAAGGCAGCCATAAGGGTAACTCAAATTCCATAGAAGCTTAAAGAAAAAAAGTTCTGTGGCAGGCTGGTTCATGAATGCTATTTCTTTGGCCAGTGCTTGATGGCCTGGCTACAAAGAATTGTCAACTGAACCTGATCCATGTTTATAACTAGCCACCACTAAATTATAAAGAGGAACCACACAAAAATAAGCATGACCTCACAGGGCTTTGATAGGATAATTAAAAAGTAATTGGATCTAAAATGGTTTATTCTTCATTTAGAAACAGATGGTGGTCACTAGTAGTGTGGTAAGTGTCAACAGAAAAAGTCAACATGTAGTGGAAGGCTCAGGACTGGTACTAATCCTGTTTAGCGTACTTTTGTCACATATATTGAACTCTTACCCAACATAAATATGTTAGAACAAATTATAAAAATCCCAGAGTCACCAAACTCAATTCCCTGAACTGCAAGTCAAGAAATGTCCGAGTCAGTAAGCAGCACTACACTGTATCATAAATTCTTAAAAATGGCCATATGCTGAACTTAGTAATAATTAAAAAGCATATTGAGAGATACTATCCCCTTACTTACTAGTTATTATGAACATTGCAACGCTGGAACCTTGACAAATGTGTAATATGATGCAGTATCACTAACAGCCAGTATTCAGCAACTTGCAGTTTGAAGTAGGGAAGCAAACAACTTGAAGCTTGCAGCTATTTACTGTGAAGAGTAATAGGACGCGTTAATAGGGACATGCTCCAAGGATGCCTTGGTCAGTTTTCATTATGGGCAAAACATGCAGCTGTGATTATTGTAAAACAGTGCAAAGTTATGCATCTTACAGGGAAACATCCACAGAAAAGATGCATTTCTGAGAAATGACTAAGCAGGACGGACAGGAATAAGGTAAAGGATTTAGGAATAGTAGTCACCTCAAAGCTGAATCATACTCTACACATTGAGGTGATAGTGACAAATGCCAATTACATAGGGTATATAGTGTGAAGAGTTAGTCCTACACAGCCTGCAGTCATCCTTTCATTGTACAGGACACCAGTAAGGCCATAACTAAAGTACTGTGTACAGTTCTGAAAGCCACACATCAGAATGAAAATTAACCTTGTAAAAAAGCATGTAATGTACTGTTACCACGGAGTGAGAGGAATGGAAATGCCAGGCTAGGAAGACAGAAGTAGAATGCTGGAGGCTGCGTCTGCATAATGTACATAACAAAAGAAAGAATATGATTTCAGTACACTGCCCTGCTTTGGAGCAGTGGAGAAGGGGGGGGGATGAAGAGGACATGGGTTACTGGGTCAGCTGAAAATAAGCTGATTCAAGACGAACTCGAAGGAATACTGCTTCCCAGACATGTTAGGAATTGTAAGAAATATCTTATTGAGAAAGTAGTACAGATTAAATCATCAAACAGCGTTTGGATCTGTTTTATGCTTTATACACAGTATGGAAATAATGCAGCAAGTATAGAAGAGGGGCAGCTGCACAGGGATGCAATGCTTGGACAGATTTCAGACAAAGGGTCTTATCTTCTTCCTAAAGCAGCTTTGTATGTTCATGTGATGGAACCGTGTATATTAACAAAACATTCTAGTGCTGTACAACTGTGCTGCTGTTACTGTGGATGTAGTACAGAATACATATAAAATGCGTAGCTGTAAACATATAACTAAATTCAAACACAGAAGCCAAGGGAGCAACCTCACAAGATTCAAGACGATATACAAGTAAAACAGTCCAAAACTACCAAGCAACTAATTTGTTCTAAACATGGGAAAACAAATTTAAATCATAGTTATTCCTAAAGGGAAAAATGCAACACTATCAAGAAATTAAAATTTCTGCAAGCTCTGTGACACACAGCTGAAACCCTAACCACAACCTAGTCGAGCTGGATTCTGGTAGAGGCCAAAGTAATGGGGAAGCAAGCCAGATAGGGCAGTGAAGATGTACTGCTAGCACAACTCTCAGAAAAGGGAGGTTGAGGGGCATATTCCCTGATAATGAATCTCTGGTAGAAATCAGGAACCATTTGCTCAAGAAGTGGGGTTGGGTTACCTAAGGAACTACGTCATTCATGGAAGTCAGTAACAATCCCATACTGTGCACAATATATCCCACTTCCTCAGCACTTATGGCATGTAGACATATCAGGGTACAGAGAAAGAAAAAATTCCATCATGGATGATGGTGCAGTTTTATCCAGTGGCACGTGGATAGTCAACAGTCGCTAAAAAATACAGAATGATAAAGGCAATAACTTTGTTCTCAGTGATAGTCCATTCTAATAAGGTACATCAGGAGTCAATGTACTGTGT